>NC_045979.1:21895856-21989555 GCF_010909765.2 Amblyraja radiata | reverse complement strand
ACTGGAGAAAGTCCATGTCCCTAGTATCAGTTTGTTTACGGTAGGTTAGTTAGGATACAGCGTGGAAACAGGCCATTCGGCCCAGCGAGTCCACACCAACCAGCCATCCCCAGCCACATTAACATCATTATTTACACTATCACCAAGCTAATTAACCTACAAAAGCTGTATGTCTTTGATTGGTGGAGGAACCCAAAGATCTTGGAGAACACGCACGTGGTCACGGGGAGAAACGTACAAACTCCGCACAAACAACACCACGTGGTCGGGATCGAACCCGGGTCTCCGAGCTGCCGATGCTGTAAGGCAGCATCTTACTGCTGCGCCCACACAATGCCAGCTGTAGCTATGCGAGAGGTTGCAGCCCATACACGAGTATTTACAGGGTTGTTCCTCAGGTGTGTGTTGTAACTTCAGCCCCCACTCTCCTGATCTTTGGGCCACCTGCTACTGAGGGGAGTGGATTATTCAGATGATCTTCAACAGATCATTCCAGCTGCTGGATGACCAAGGTGGATATTCATGGGAGCAGGCAGTGGGCTGTGGAAGGTTGGTGTCCACTGTCTCCTTGGAGCTTTCTGGGACCGGTGAGGACTGAAGTGCATCCTTAAGTCGAGAACCATGTGAGTATTGTGATGGAAATTAATTGGTAATAGGTGAGAGAGGAAGTTATTATGTTTCCTTATGTTCAGGTGGTTAAAAAGGGGTAATGACTGAGATATAGATTGAGTGAACTACAGGAAATTTTTCCAACACAGGTTTAGGACAAGGCGGAAATTTAAGGGGATGCAACAGGGACATACTTTACCCTGACTGTGGTAAGTACCTGGACCACATTTCCGAAGAGTGATGAAAGCAGAGTCACCAGCAGAATTTAAGAAGTGTCTAATCGAGCACGTATCGCCCAGGCACAGAAGGCTACGGGACAAGTCCTGGGAGATGGGATTAATAAGACACAGGCAAAAAGATGCAAAGTGCTGGAGTAAATCAGCAGGTCAGGCAGCAGCTCTGGAGAACATAGATTGAAATGTGAAGCCAGAGGAAGGGAGATCGGTGGAACTAACCAATTTTAGGTAGTTAACCAACAACAACCCTTTTCCCTGTCCCAGTCCCAGTCCCCTGCCACCCATATCACTTCCCCTCACTCCAAATTTAATGTCTCTTCTCTCTGTATTGCAAAGCCTTTTATCTTCCCATCTCTGGAATGTGCCCAACTATATGCCAATCAAAACTCCCTCACCTGCATCCACCGATCACTTGCCACCCCCATCCAGTTTTCACCCCCCTACTATAATCAACCCGAAATGTTACCTATTCCTTCTCTCCAGAGATGCTGCCTGTCTCACTGAGTTACTCCAGCATTTTGTGTCTACCTCCAACATTCATGAAAGGTGCTGCTTGACCCGTTGAGTTACTCCAGTACTTAGTGTATTTTATGGGGGATTCATAATGAAGTGTCCCGCTAGTTGGCGTTGACATGATTGGCCAAATGCCCTGTATGACCAATCACTAATATTTAAATAAACCACTTTCTTTTCGTAAAACTTCTCCAAACCAAACCCAATCCCCCCACTGACACTCACCAGGGTGTTCACAGATGTCCTTCAGCAGGATCTCTGCTTTGTCCTTACTGATTGGGTTACTGGCCTCGCACTTGTACACAATGCCCGCGTCCGCTCCACTGTGATGAATCTCTACCGTCTCTCTGTTTTCCTGGAAGTAATGGATGCTGTAGTTTCCCAGTGGTTCACTGTTCTTCCACCAACTGAATGTGGTGGGGTTGCCCAAGGTCACGGAGCAGGTCAGGAGGAAGAAGTTGCAGATACTGGTGATGTTCTTTGCCTTGACCTGTGTTCCTGATATTTGCTCTGAGGTTGGAACGGAATTAAAGATGAGTAAAGGAGATCCTTGTGGATCCAACTTTCCCCCTTCCAAAAATCCCCAACTTTCCCCCATCGCCAACAGCCACAAGTGAATTTCAAGCCGATCCCATTAATTTCCTTCCACCAGTTTAAACTCTTCTCCTCATCCCCACCCTCTTCAGTTCAGCCCACTGGTGCAGGAGGAAGTCTCTACATATGCTGCGCTTCCTTCCCGACCACTGCCCTCACTCATCAACAATGTCATAAATCTTCTCAGCCACTAAACGTAGCCTCTGGTGGAGAGAATTCCAAAGACACACCCCTATGAGTAAATAAATTACTCCCTTTCTCTGTCCTGAAAGGCCAACTCCTTATTCTGAGAATGTAACCACTGATTCCGGGTACCTCAACTTACATCTTACATGGGTGGTGCATGACTGGTCCATGTGGATGGCAGTGAGGAGGAGAGCTCCAGGCTGCAGAGAGGTGGAGATGGGCTGGTCAGCTGAGTAGGGTTGTGGTAAATAGAGTTTAATGGATGGAAGTACGAGGTGATACAATTGGAGAGTTGAAACAGGTCCAGACGATAGGCAATAAATGGGAGGGTGTGAGTGTGGTGGAGGACACAAGGAGCTGGAAGCGAAGATCCCTGATGGAGTTGGGATATCAGCATGGGTTAATCAGGCAGACAGGATACTTTGCTTTCATTGAGATGGAAGTATAGGAAGGAGAGAATGCTGGAGCCGTGCCCAACACTGACGACAGTTCTCGTCACCACATCCCGGGAGGAACAGGCTTGTGTTGGAGGATACAGAGGGGATTTATTAGGATTTTACAGACTGGGATATTATCGCTGTGCAGAATCATGGGAGAGGCCGAGTTGTTTTCCCCGGAATAGAGGTGGCTAGAGGAAAGAGTTTGAGGGGTGTAAAATGATGAGGGGACTGGGCACAGTCAACAGGAAGGAGCGGTTTCCCTGAACAGAGGGGCGGATGCACAGGAACCGGGGCAAGGATCAGAGCTTGGATAAAGAGAGTCGGGGTCGAGGACTCACTGATTGATGGGGAGGGATGGGTGAACCAAGGAGTTGTGGAGGGAGCAGGCTATGTAGAAGGCGGAAAGGGTTGGAAATAGGAAGATGCGACTGGTGGTAGAATCACTGAGGTGATGGAAATGTCGGATGATGTGTCGGATGCGGAGCCTGGCCACATGAAAGGCGAGGACCAGCAGTACTCTTTCCTTATTAAAACTCTGGGGGGAGGGGAAGCGAGAGCAGAACTATCGGACACAGAGGAGATGAGGGTGAGGAATCCACCTATGACAGCAGGGGGACAAACACGTTACTAAAGAAAGAGGACATCTCGGATATCCTAGAATGGAAAGCCTCACTTGGGACCAGATGCGGCAGAGATGGAGGAATTGAGAGTAGGGGTTAGCGATTTTGCAAGAGGCAGGGTGAGAGAAAGTGTAGTTCAGATAACCATGGGAATCATTAGTTTTGAGGTAGACGTCAGCCGATTGTCCTGTGGTGGATACAGAGAAATCAAGAAAGAGGAGAGTGTCAGAGATAGTCTAGATAAATTTGAGGGCCGGGTGGAAGTTAGTGGTGAAGTTAATAAAGTCCATGAGTCTGCAAGGGTGCAGGAGACAGCTCCAATGTATCCATCGATGTAGCGGAGAAAGAGTTGGGGGATGATGCCAGTGTATGTTTGGAATAATGGTTGTTCGATGAAACCGACAAAGAGCCAGGCATAGGTGTGGCCCATGATTATATCTTTAAATTGGAGAACTTGAAAGGAGTCAAGAGAGAAGTTGTTGAGGGCGAGGACGAGTTTCACCAGGTGGAGGAGAGCGTTAGTAGAGAGATTGAACTCTGGAATTCTCTGCCACAGAAGATAGTTGAGGCCAGTTCATTGGCTATATTTAAGAGGGAGTTAGATGTGGCCCTTTTGGCTAAAGGGATCAGGGGGTATGGAGAGAAGGCAGGTACAGGATACTGAGTTGGATGATCAGCCATGATCATATTGAATGGCAGTGCAGGCTCGAAGGGCCGAATGGCCTACTCCTGCACCTATTTTCTATGTATCTATGATTGAGTCTCTGTTTGAGAAAGAACCGGATATCTTCATAACTTTCCTGGTGAGAGATGGAGATTTAAAGCGACAGGACCTCCATGATAAAGATGAGGCAATGGGGGGGGCGCTAGAAATTGAACATTATTAAAGAGCTGAAAGGTGTGTGTAGTGTCTCAGATGTAGGTGGGAAGGGACTGGACAAGGGAAGGGGGGTGCGGGGGATAGGCTAGAATCAAGGCATGTGGAGATGAGTTTAGTGGGGCAGGAGGTAGAAACAATGGGTCTGCAACTCAGCACTTCCGGCTGTATGATCAACTTTGTCTCCAGCACTCACATGCTGGGCCCCAGTATCGCCGAGGATGTTCTTGGAGACTCCTCATCCATGAGCTGTTGAATTGTCCACGACCATTGATGGCCAGATCTGGAAGGAGTGTTTAGGTTTGATCTAATCTGTGCTGACCCTACTTCAGACCGATTGTGGTGGGAAGGAAGAAAGCTGGAAGAGAGAGGGGAGGCAGGACAAAGCTGGCGAGTGTTAGGTGGACACAGGCGAGGGGGGTGGGGTTTGGATAGACAGATGGTTGGACAAAGCCCAGAAATATAAAGACAAAAGGTGTGAGATAAGGATAGGAGGGGCAAAGAGTAAAGCCGGAGGAAGGAATATAGATTGAAGTGGAGGGGGATGGGGAGAGGATGGGTACGAGTGTAGGTGGGGGCACAGGGAAGGGGGGAGTGAAGAAAAAGAAAGCCAAATTTAGTGGAAAGGGCGGGGGGGGAGGTGGGGGGGTTGTAGGTTAGTTACCTAAAATTGGAAAATTCAATGTTCATACCGTTAGGTTGTAAGTTACCCTAGCAGAATAGGAGGTACTGTTCCTCCAATGTCCGTGTGGTCTCACTGTGGCAATGGAGAAGGCCAAGGACACAAAGGTCAGTATGGGAATGGGAAGAAGAGTCAAAATGGTTAGCAACCAAGAGATCCAGCAGGCCTGTTGGGAATACTGGGTGGAGGTGGGAGAGGAGGTATCGGATCAGATGTTACATCTCCTGCAGTCGCAGAGGAACGTATCTGGGAAGGGGGTGGTTTGGGTGGAAAGGGATGCATGAACCAAGGGATAAGATTTAGAAACATAAAAAATAGTTGCAGGAGTTGGTCATTTGGCCCTTCGAGTGCAGCGTAGGTTCACTAGGTTAATTCCCTGGGATGGCTGGACATATGATGAAATAATGGGTCGTCTGGGCTTGTATTCACTGGAATTTAAATGGATGAGAGGGGATATTATTGAAATATATAACATTCTTAAAGGATTAGACCGAATAGATGCAGAAAAAAATGTTCCTGATGTTGGGGGAGTCCAGAACCAGTGGTAACAGTTTAAGAATAAGGGACTGAGATAATTTAGGACTGAGATGAGCCAGAAAGTTGTGAATGTGGAATTGTCTACCACAGAAGGCAGTGGAAGCCAATTCACTGGATGTTTTCAAGAGAGAGTTAGATTTAGCTCTTGGGGCTAAAGGAATCAAAGGATATGGGGGAAAAGCAGGAATGGGGTACTGATTTTAGACGATCAGCCATAATCATATTGAATGGCGGTGCTGGCTCAAACAGCTTAATTTGCCTACTCCTGCACATATTTTTCCATGTTTCTGTTTCCCCCTGTCCCTTGATTCAGTTAGCCCTAAGATCCTGCTGCATTCCCTCAACAACAAGAATGTCCTTCCTCAAATTAGGAGACCAAAACTGCACACAATACTCCAAGTGCGATCTCATCAGGGCCCCGTATAACTGCAGTAAGACCTCCTTGCTCCTATACTCAAATCCTCTCGCTATGAAGGCCAACTTTCTTCACTACCTGCTGTACGGACCTGCATGCTTCCTTTCAGTGAATGATGTAAAAGGACATCTCGGTCTCATTGCACCTCCCCTTTCACTAATCTGACACCATTCAGATAATCTGCCTTCTTGTTCAGGCCACCAAAGTGGATAACCTCACATTTATCCACCTTCGACCGCATCTGCCCACTCACCCAACCTATGCAAGTCACCCTGCAGCCTTATAGAACCTCCTCGCAGCTCACACTGCCACCCAGCTTTGTATCATCCACAAACTTGGAGATGTTACATTTAATTCCTTCGTCTAAATCGTTTATATTGTAAATAACTGGGGTCCCAGCACTGAGCCTCGTGTCACCCCACTAGTTACTGCCTGCCATTCTGAAAAGGACTTGTTAAATCTTACTCTTTGCTTCCTGTCCGCCAACTAGTTCTCTGTCCATGTCAATACCTTACTCCCAATACCATGTGCTCTAATTTTGCACTCTAATCTCTTGTATGGGACCTTGTCAAAGGCTTTTTGAAAGTCTGGATACCCCACATCCACTGGCTCGCCCTTATCCATTCTACTTGTTACATCCTCAAAAAATTCCAGAAGATTAGTCAAGCATGATTTCCCCTTCATAAATCCATGCTGACTTTGACAGATCCTGTCATTGCCTTCCAAATGTGCTGCTATTACATTTTTAATAATTACATCTTTAATAATCGACTCAAACATCTTCCCCACTACCGATGTCAGGCTAACTGGTCTGTTCTCCCAGCTCCGATTCTCCCTCCAGTCACTGAACTCTTCTGCTGACTGCCTCTCTCATCTCCTCAGCTAACAGAACATGACAGACCACGTCTTTGACCTGGGGATGCAGTGAGAACTAGTTAATGCGATCCACAGTTTAAGTCCTTCTGCCTTGGAGCCACGGGGTTCCCCGTTGACAGTTCTATCCTTCGCGGTCCCTGGCTCAGTCTCCGGCGATGTGGTGGGTCTATCCCCCAGCCTGGCACTGCTCTAGTCCTACAACACTAGGACCGTGACCGAGGGGGGTTCAATAAACTGGGGAATGCCCAGGATTTGCCCTCACCCATTAATTAGGGGGGTTCAGGAGCCGGTGAAACGCAGGACCTCCGCGGCAATCTCACTCACCATACACCTCCAGTCGGACTCTCGTTAGAATTTCAGATCCTGAATTTGTTACAAAAATCACCTCGTAATCAGCAGTGTCTTCTATCCGTAGATCACGAATTTCCAGTTCATATTTCCCAACTTTAAAAGTTACCCGTTTTTTGTACTCCATAGTACCAAAGTATTCAATGTTGTTCTTTGAGTATTCCGCTATCCTGATATTGGGTAACCGTTTCCACACCACCTCAGTAACATGTGGTCCAATAGCCATCCCAGTAGGTAACAAGGCCATTTGTCCCACAGTTCTGATCACAGGGCGAGGGTCAGCCCCAGTCCCAGCTGAGGAGACAAGAGAGGCAGTTAGAAGAGTTCAGTGACTGGAGGAGGAATCGGAGCTGGGAGAATCACAGAGCACAGGAGCAGGGCATGCGGCCCATCGTCTGGCTCCCAGCTCTGTGAGAGACCGGCCCACAATTCCTACATCACACAGTGAGCCCACGGGGGCAACAGAGTGAAGATTCTCTGCACCCGGGGCTGAGGAAGGAAGTTACAGCCTGCAACCAGATATCGACGGGCGGGTCAGGGGGCAGACACGGCAAATGGGACCCAGTCTGGTGAAGGGCTGAGGGTTTACGAAATTCCATCAGTGCACAGGTTAGATACAGAGGGAAGCTCCTCTAAACTGTCCTACACAGGCTGGACATGGAGGTTGTCCTCTCCACTTACATTGACAGCATGATCCTCACGAACACAGATCCTGTTTAGTCGTGGAAGATGCGCAAGTGCCAGTGGGACTTATTGGCCTCATCCTCCACACAAATCAATTTGGATAAGTCTTTTGTACTCTCACTACCGCAAGTCAAATCCTGGGGTCTACCTTGAGCCAGTAGAGACCCAGTGATTCCCCTTGTCCCAAAAGGAATCCATCAAATTCTTCTGGACCTTGGTGGCGTGGGGAATGGCCAAAGTGTCTAACGGGTACAACGGCATGGAGGTCACCAGTTGGTTTTTAACCAGTGCTCAGTCCGTGTAGGAAAGCACTCAGAGCAGTTCTGCCAGGTGATGAATTTCACCACCAAATCCTGCCCGTTTGCTGGCTATGCTTCATCAACGGGGCTCAGGTAGACGCCCCGGTAGAGGAGGTGGGGGGTGCGGCAAGCAAAAGGTCTCATCTATTCTAGCAGGGAGTCCAGCTGCCAAGGATCCGTAATGTTTATCGCAATTGATCTGAACACAGGACGTGTCTGAAATACTCTGTAGCACTTGCATACCCTCTGCAGATTTGCAAACAGTTGTAACTATTCTGTCTGGCTGCACTGAGTGTCTCTCCTCCTGAAACCCTACAGCTTCTCCACGATCTACAAAACACGTCGGGATGTGATGGAACACTCTCCGCCTGCCTGGGTGATTGAAGCTCCCAACAACTCTCGAGATGTTCAACATCATCAAGAACAAAGCACGTGCTCGATCAGCTCCCCATCCAGTGCCCTAAACACTCCCTCCACTACTGGTTTAGAGTGGCTGCAGTTGTAGTTATACACAACACTGAAACGCACTCATCAGCCCAACTCACCAATGCCGATCATGCTGCCTACCTAAGCTAGTCCCCATTGTTTCGCCTATATCCCTCAGTTTCTATCCATGTATCGTTCCTTTAATTGTAAACGTATCCATTTTACCACTTCCACTGGCAGCCTGATCCATACATCCACCATGCTGTGAAAAACTTGCCCCTCATGGCCCCTTTAATTTTTTTTTTCCCCACCTCACCTTTGCCCTCCAGTTGTAGCTGTCTCAGTCAATAAAATCTCCTCCAATTACAACCTTATTATTCCAACACCTATCTGCAATCTCCCTAATTCCTCCAAAAGTACAATCCTACAAAAATACAAAAAGTGATCGCTCCTTACAATTTCTAAATTCTATCCATATGGCCTCACAGAACATTCTTCAAGCAATATTCTCTGTACTGCCAAGTTGTTCTCCCAGATCAATACCGTAGCACCTCTCCTCTCCTACCTCTGTCTGGTATCTGTGCTCCAGAGCACTGAGATGCCAGTGCCCACCAATATTGCCGTAATAACCATATTATCCCAGTCCCATGCTGTTATACAAAATACGCTGCATTTTCTCACCTGGATGAGAACCCCTCAAACCCACCACCTCTCCCACTGGGAAGGGACAAGTGCAAGGGAACACCACCACTTGTAGGTTCCTCTCCAAGTCACACACTAACTCTGCCAGGCTGACCAGACCATCTCAGACCACCTGCACTCTTGGAGCTCGCCTCCTCACTGCCATCCGCATTGACAATTCTTGTTCCGTCTAAAATCTCTTTTATCATTTGCTCCCTCCCACGGAGCCCATTATGGATCCAGTTTGCTGTTCTCGCTCGGGTCCTCTGGCCTTTTGCTTTCTTCACCAGCCTAATAAAGACTGATGAAGAAAATCATAACTTGTCAAAAGCCAAGGAGGCAGAGATAGAGTGGAGAAATACAGAGAGGCTGCGATTATTGGAGGTCTGGAGGGAGGGAGGGAGGGAGGGGTGGGTGGAGGCAGGGATCTGTTTTTCCTATCTCGGGGCGTAAGAAGTTGGAGTCACGGGAGGTTTGGAAGGGCTTGGCTGGAAGCTAAATCCGATGTGAGTTTACCCACCCAGACAGACGGCAAACACGGCGGCCCGGAACAGGCAGGTGAGCGGCATCTTCAACCCTCTCCTGGAGCAAAGATCATCGAGCGGAGCAGGATGGGGTTGTGTTGTTGGGAAGAACTTCCGGTTCACTGTGGCGGGAACATTCCCGAAGGAAAGGCGTCGGGAAGCGGATCGTGAGCTCAGTGTCTGTGGGCCCCGAGTCTCCGAAACCGGCAAACTCCCCCTTCCTCTGCTCGTCCTTTATACCCCAACCTCTCCTCCTCCTCCTTCACCTTTACTCTGCCCGTCTGCCTCTCTCGCCTCTTCCATCCCCCCCCCCCCCCCCATTGAACTGGAGAAACAAGGAGCTGTGGATGTTGGTTTACAAACACAGACACAAAACACACGCTGGAATAACAGCGAATCAGGCAGTGTAGTTTAGTTTAGAGATACAGCGTGGAAACAGGCCCTTCGGCCCACCAAGCCCCTGCCGACCCGTGTACTATCTCTATCCTACACACTGGAGGACAACTATGTGGGGAAAACACGGCCGGAACACCCAGAGAAAGCCCACGTGGTCACAGGGACAACGTACAAACTCCGCATAGACAGCAACCATAGTCAGGATCGAATCTGGGTCTCTGGCGCCTTAAGGCAGCAACTCCGCCACTGTGTTGCCCTATCTCTAGAGAACATGGAAAGGTGACTTTTATTCACATACTGGACCAAGTGCAGACCCGTTGGGTCTGTTTCCCCAACGTGCGTTTGCGGGGGGGGGGGGGGGGGGAAGGTTGCGGCATCACACTCACACTAACCAACCCCCAAACACACAGGTGGGCGGAGGGGGAGACGGGGAGGGGAGGGTGGGAAGAGGAGAGGGGGAGTATGAAATGGGAGAGATTTGGGAGGGAGAGCAGAGCGGGGTAGGGGGGGGGGGTGAGAGGGGGATGGGAAGGGGGAGGAGAGTGGGGAGGGCAGGAAGGGGGGGAGAGGGGTAGGGCGGGGGGAGAGGGATAGCGGGCAGTGGTGCAAGAGTATTAGTTCTGCTTGGGCCTATCCCTGTGTCTTCAGAAGAGGAGTTTGACCTCTCCCTGTAGCTCTCCCAACCTCTCCCTATAGCTCTGACCCTCAAGTCCTGGTGATATCTTTGTGTCAACACAACCAAGCGGACATTATGGTGCAGATATTTCAAGAGGAAGTAGATACATTTTTGAATGATCTGGGAAAAGGGCTATGGGGAAACAAACACATAAGAAGAGTTGAGATCTGAGGCAGAATCAGGTTTGAAGGGTTGAATAGCCCTATTCTTTATTCTATGTGCTATGTTAGGCCGCATTTAGAGAATTGTGTGCAGTTCTAGTCGTTGCATTACAGGAAGGATGTGGCATTGTCAAGAATATAGAAAAGGTTTACCAGACTGCTGCCTGAGGGATTATGCCGGAGGGCATTTTTTAAGGAGAGGCTGGACAAAATGGGTTTATTTACACTGTTACTTCAGAGACTTAGAGGGCGACCTGACCGAAACATAAAATTATGAGAGGCATAAACGGGTAGGTTGACAGGGAGTCTTTTTCCCCAGGATGGAAATGTCAAACACTAGAGAGTATTGGTTTATGGTGGAAGTTGAAAGTTCAAAGGAGTTTGAAGAGGCAAGTTTTTATTTTTATGCAGAGACTGGTCCGTGCTGGAATGCACCGCCAGGGAAGCGGTGGAAACAGATATGAAAGTAATGCTTAAGAAGTATGTAGACTGATGCATGAACAGGCACAGGAAGATACGCCTCGTGCAGGCAGATGGAATTAGTTTAGATTGGCATCATTGTTGGCAAAGACATCGTGGGCCGAAAGGCCTCTTCTTGTGTCATAGGATCATGGAGTCATACAGCAAGGAACTTGCCCACACCATCCAACATGCCCCATCTAAACTAGTCCCAACTGCCTGCTCATGTCCCTCTAAACCTAGCATATCCAGATATCTGCCTAAATGTTTCTTAAACATTGCGATAGTACTTGCCTCATCTACCTCGTCCTGCACCTTATTCCAGGCACACATCTTTATGTAAAAAAAAATTATCTCTCGGGTTCCCATTAAATCTATCACCCCTCACCTTAAAACTATGTCCTCTCGTTCTCGATTCCCCTACTCTGGGCAAAAGACTGTGCGATTACCCGATCTATCTCTCATCATTTTGTACATGTCTACAAGAAACAGAAAATAGGTGCAGGAGGAGGCCATTCGGCCACCCGCGCCAGCACCGCCATTCATTGTGATCATGGCTGATCATCCCAAATCGATAACCCGTGCCTGCCTTCTCCCCATATCCCTTGATTCCACTAGCCCCTAGAGCTCTATCTAACTCTCCTAAATCCATCCAGTGAAAAAGGTTTTTCTCACCTCAGTCTTAAATGGCTTCCCCTTTATTGTAAGACTGTGGCCCCTGGTTCTGGACTCGCCCAACATTGGGAACATTTTTCCTGCATCTAACTTGACCAGTCCTTTTATAATGTTATATGTTTCTATAAGGTATCCGCTCATCCTTCTAAACTCCACTGAATACAAGCCTAGTCTTTTCATTCTTTCCTCATATGACAGTCCCGCCATCCCAGTGATCAATCTCGTGAACCTACGCTGCACTGCCTCAATCACAAGAATGGCCTTCCTCAAATTAGGAGACCAAAACTACACAATACTCCAGATGTGGTCTTACCAGAGCCCTATACAACTGCCGAAGAACCTCTTTATTCCTATACTGAAATCCTCTTGTTATGAAGGCCAACATTCCATTAGCTTTCTTCACTGCCTGCTGTGCCTGCATGCCAACTTTCAGTGACTGGTGTACAAGGACACCCAGGTTTCGCTGCACCTCCCCCTTGCCTAACCTAACCCCATTGAGATAATAATCTGCCCCCTTGTTTTTGCCGCCAAAGTGGGTAACCTCACATTTATCTATATTATACTGCATCTGCCACGCAACTGCCCACTCACTCAACCTGTCCAGATCACCCTGCAACCTCCTAACATCCTCTTCACAGTTCACACTGCCACCCAGCTTTGTGTCATCCACAAACTTGCTAGTGTTGCTCCTAATTCCCTCTTCGAAATCATTAATATATATGGTAAACAGTTGCGGCCCCAACACCGAGCCTTGCGGCACGCCACTTGCCACTGCCTGCCATTCTGAAAAGGACCCGTTCATCCTACTCTTTGCTTCCTGTCTGCAAACCAATTTTCTATCCATGTCAACACCCTACCCCCAATACCATGTGCTCTAATTTTAGTCACCAGTCTCCCGTGCGGGACCTTATCAAAGGCTTTCTGACAGTCCAGATACACAACACCCACCAGAGGAAATGAAAATTTATTTCAGTTCCTCTACCCCCTTAGATACTCTGTCCTCCAGTACATCTGGGAGATTGTTTGTGTCTTCCTTAGTGAAGACAGTTCCGAAGTACCTGTTCAACTCTTCTGCCATTTCCTTGTTACCCATAATAATTTCACCCGTGTCTGCCTTCAAGGGACCCACATTTGACTTTGCTACTCTTTTTCCCTTAACATATCTAAAGAAGCTTTTACTGTCCTTCTTTATATTCCTGGCCAGCTTCCCTTCATACTTCATCTTTTCAGCCCGTATTGCCCGTTTTGTTTCCTTCTGTTGTCCTATGAAAGTTTCCCAATCCTCTGGCTTCCGGCTACTCTTTGCTGTGTTATACATCTTTTCTTTTAGTTTTATTCTATCCATAACTTCTCTTCAGCCACGGTTGCCTCCTACTCCCCTTAGAATCTTTCTTCCTTTTTGGAATGAAATGATCCTGCGTCTTCTGGATTATGCCCAGAAATTCCTGCCATTGCTGTTCCACTGCTAGGATCCCTTTCCAGTCTACCTTGACCAGCTCCTCTCTCATGCCTTCATAGTCCCCTTTGTTCAGCTGCATCACTGCCACTTCCGATTTAACTTTCTCCTTCTCAAATTGCAGATTAAAACTAATCATATTATGATCACTGCCTCCAAGCGGTTCCATTACCTCGAGTTCTCTTATCAAATGTGGTTCATTAGGCAACACTGAATCCAGAATTGCCTTTTCTCTGTGTCCAGCTGCAGCACCTGACTGACCATGTTCACACACTGGATGGATTCACTATGGAGCACCAGTGATGGTGAGGACAATGTGGGCAGCAGGTTCAGTAAGCAATCCCACCAGCGATATCTGTACAGGCAGAAATCAATGGGTGGCCACTAGGTGGAGTACTAGGCCAGCGTAGATAGTAGAGGCATCCCATGTGGCCAATCCCTTCTTGACAGAGGTTCTGCATTGCATTCCATTTGGGGTGATGGCTTCCTCATTCGTGGCCCTAGGGAAAGAAAGGAAATGAGGAGATTCAAATGTAAGAAGAGCAGGCAGGTATTTCTGTGGGCACAACAAGAGTCCTGGATTCTTGCACCTATGTTTGGTTTAGTCTAAAAATACAGCATTGAAACAGGCCCAAAGGGTTCACACAGATCATTTCATACTAGATCTATGTTATCCCTCTTTCTCATTTACTCCCTGCACACTATGGGCAATTTTGCAGAGGCCGATCAATCTACAAACTCGTACATCTTTGAGATGTGGGAAGAAATCGGCGCACCCACACAGTCACAGGGAGAACATGCAAACTACACACAGGCAGCAGCCGAGGTCAGGATCAAACCTGGGTCTCTGGCACTATGAGGCAGCAGCTCTATCACTGTGTTAGGGATGAGTCAGCACCTGCAGGAGATTCTAAAAGAGGAGGGAAAACAGCCAGAGGTCATGGTCAACATTGGTTTCATTGACATGTGGAAAGATGGATGAGAACAATTGCCATAGGTGCAAGAGTAGGTTGTCATCTCTGCAATGTGATCGTGCAGGTTAGAGGTGTCTTATGGCAGCTACAGGGCATTCTAAAAGGGAAGGGTAAATAGCCGAGGTCCTGGTCAACACTGGTTCCAATGACATATACAAAGAGGGATAAGGTACTGCATCAATAATTTTGAGAGATATAAGATACAAGATACATTTATTTGTCACATGTGCCAGTTGGCACAGTGAAATGTGATCACCATACAGCCATACAATAAAATAAAGATTTCAACACACGATAGAGTTCAACATAAAACATCCCCAAAAGTTTCCCACAGTGAGGGAAGGCACCAAAGTCTGTCAACTTCCTCTGATGTTTAGGTTTGCGTCATAGTTTAAAGAGTATTATTACTGATGCCACCGAGTGAGTACAGAAATAGGGAAGCAGGTCAGAAGAATGCGTGACTAAAGGATTGGTATAAGAGAGCGGGCTTTAGATCTTTGGCTCACCCGGACACTTCTGGGGAAAGTGACCTACGTTAAATAGATGAGAATCGAGGGGCACGAGGTTGGATAGATGTCATCAAGGAAAGAATCTCTGGGCCTGTCCAGAAGAGATAATAAATGCAATAGAGTCTAGTTGTGGATTTACACATTATAACTGTAAAGGTGCAATTGATGTAGAGGCTCTTGCCTCCTTTGTGAGTGTTGCTATATCACTGATAAAACATTATGGTGCTACCTCTGCTAAATGGCATTGAAAGAATGGCCAGAATTGTTCTCTACTAGGTCATGTGTGGTATCTCAGCAGCACGGAGGCGGAGAGGAGAGCTCTTCAGCGCGTCAACCACAGGGCGCAGAAGATTATTGGGACACAGCTACCAGCCTTGGAGGGCATCTACTACACACGGTGCCTCAGGAAGGCTGTCTGCATCCACAAAGACTCCTCACACCCTTGTAATAGTCTGTTCAAACTCCTACCTTCCGGCAGACGTTACAAGGCCTTTTACACCCGCACCTCCAGACTCAGGAACAGCTTCATCCGCTGCTCTGAACCGGCCCTGCTGAGTGCCCCCCACCCCCATGAACTGTATTCACGCACATCGTCCCGACATAGACATATTTTCACTTTAGGTTGTTTTACTGTTCTTTTTTTAATATAAATCATGTTTCTCGGGGTATCTACATTTTATTAGTTGTTTAAGTTATGACAATCGGATGGAAGCTGAATACCAAATCTCGTTGCACCTATGTGCAATGACAATAAAATATATTATTATTATTATGTCGTAATCCAGAGAGTCGTGACACAGATCACCATCAGACACAAGAAATTGACAGAACCATCAGACGAACATCTGATAACAGCAAACTTTGTGAAAAATGATTCTGATGAGACAATAGGGAGATTTATTGCGAAAATAAAACTTCTGCCAGTACCCACAACTCCGTGGTGATTGGAAGGCATTGATGATGGAGGGTGAGGTGGTCATTCATGAATGTTCTAAGAGCTCTCTAAGACTATTCGGATGCATGGCAGAGAAGCAGAGGACATGTCGAAAAAATAATGATTTGGTGGGAAAAAGTTTGGAATTGATGTCCCACATTAGGGTGATGCAGCAACAGCAAAGGGGATCTCGGGAGAAAACAGTGAGGAGAACTACAGCCATAGGAGCTTCAGATATAAAGAGAGCAGGCAAGTGTTTCTGTGGGCACAAACAAGATTCCCTCGTGCAGGTTAGAAGTGTCTTATGGCAGCTGCAAGGCAAGGGTTAACAGGTGAGGTCATGGTCAACACTGGTACCAATGACATGTAAAAAGAGGGATGAGGTACTGCAACGAGAGCTAGGTCGTGGTTTAAAGACCGAGTGTATTCCGATGCCATGTCGTGTGAGTACAGGATTAGGGGGAATGGTCAGAATAATCTGTGACGAAAAGGTTGTGAGAGGGTAGGCTTTAGATCTTTGGATCACTGGGCCACTTCTGGGGAAGGCAACCTACATGAAATGGGTGAGATTCAGCTGAAGCTAAAACCGAATCAACATTCTTGTGGGAACATTTGCCGGTTCTATTTGGAGGGTTTAAACTAATTTGTTAGATGTCAATTTGAAGGGTGTGGTGCAGTCAAACATCGAAGAGAAACTAGTCGATACAGTTGGTACAGTAAACATTGGCGTGATAAAGTATTTAGAAGGATACTAGATATCAGATTATATTACATTTATTTTAACACAAGGAGTTTGACCAGTAAGGCGGCATTTTTATATTTCCACCAACATTGTTTCCTCTGGCTTCACATTTTACCCACTTTTTTTCCTTATCTTACAGCCTCCTGTTACTTTTTCATCTCTGGCATTTGTCCACCCATCTGATAATCAATCCCCCCTCCTCACCTGTGTCCACCTATCACTATGCCCCCCCCCCCCCCCCACCTTTTTTGCTGTTTTCTCACCCTCATTGCAACTGTGCCGTTCTGGCTGCCTTCCCTTGGAAAGGAAAAGGAGGGAGTCCAGAATGGATTTACAGTTTGGTTGCTGGGATGGTGCGATTATCATGAATTTGAGCCTCCAGAGGTTGTGTGGGCTCATCCCTGAGGTGGATCAGGGCAGAGATCACTTATTTTTTGTTAATTGAGAAAATCTATATTTTGTCAGGAATGTCCTGCTGAGATAGATAAATCACGGTCTCATCGTAGAGGGGGAGCAGGTATAAGGGGGTCAGGGGTCATAGATGGGGACTGGGGGTTGGGGTCCAGGGGTCAGGAGGCAGTTTAGGGTTGTGTTGGTTGGAAACAAAGCTTTGTTCCCCGAGACTGATTTCCTTTCTGCTTATATAGACACAAGGAACTGCAGGTGCTAAATGACAAAAAAGAGACAAATTACAGGAGTAACAGCGAGTCAGGCAGCATCTCTGGAGGACATTGACAGACAACATTTCGGGACACCTATCCATATTCTCCAGAGATGCTGCCTAACCACTGAGTTACTCCAGCACTCAGTGTCTTTTCTTTTCTGCGTGTTAATTTCCAAAGTGGATTTATGTGGTTCGCTGGTTCCTGATGGAAATGGCGTTGTAACCAATTTTGGCCAGTGTAATACGATAAGCGTTCTCTCATTCATCAATTCACGTTATTTAAACACATGCTGTAGCAGAACTATCTATATTCTTATTGGCGGTTGGGGTGGGTAAAAATCTGTTGTTTCTTTTGCATAAACACTTCTCGCATTGCCTGCGTAACAATCGGCATTGTGGCTTTCTGTGTGTGATCACAGCTCCTCCAGCCTGGGCCTCTGTCGCACTTTGTGTCGTTACATTCTTGTCACATGAGCGGACTGCTCACAACGTGTGCCCACTGGAAGAGAGCACCTCGCCGAGCCCTCTATCCCAACAGACCGTTCCCGGAGAGAGATGCACGCTGAGCAACTGCTGCTCTGTACCTGGGTGATTCTCCACATCTCAGTCCGTGAGTTCTTTTCTAAGCAAATCTTTGTGTTTCAATTTCCTCTATCTGGCATCTTTATTACATTCACAACTGGTATAATCCTGGACTCCACACACCCAAGGTGGAGAAAATATGAGTTAGGTACAGTGAAAGCTCCGTCTAGAGTGTCCCGTCACACACGCCCAGGGCAAGGGTTAAACGCAGAGTAAAGCTCTCTCAACACCATCCCCTCACACACTCCCAGAGCCCAGATTAGATACAGTGAAACTCCCTCCATAGAGTCCCCTCACACTCCCAGGGCACAGGTTGGACCTGACGGCGGGAGCGGTCCCCAGTGGAGGTCTCTCTATAAGGGAGTCCTTCCCCTGTACATCGGGGAGCTGGAGTGGAGAGTGGAACATGTGTCCACGAGGACTCTGGAGGCCTTCCGTGAATGCTGGTCGCCGCGGCAGGTTGAGTGTATCATTGTTAAAGTTGGTGATATATTAATTTGATGATTGCTTGTTTGTAAACTGCCAATATAGGCAGCCTTTGATCGTGTTAATACTCGGTATGTTGGTTTTTGTTTTATGAATAAAATAATTTGTAAAAAAAATGGCACAGGTTGGACCTGACAGCAGGAGCGGGACCCAGTGGAGGTCTCTCTATAAGGGAGTCCTCCCCCTTTACATCGGGGACCTGGGTGGAGAATGTTGCACAAGGTTGTGGCCTGTAACAGGTACTTGAGCCGGTTCACGGACTCACCAGCCGTCTGTCACTTCCACGTCTACATGGAGTGTGAGAGGTTGCAGCCCCTGTTCGACTTTCTGAAGGGGCTGCTCCTCATGTTTTGGCTAAATTTTAGCCCCACGTTCCTGCGATTTGGGCATCTGGTACAGTGGGGGGAGGGTCATGAGCGAGGGGGGGGGTCTCCCTGTTGGACTGCTCCAGGGCCTGGACAAGATGGCCATTCTCGGGTCCAGGCAGCATGTAGTCGACGATCACGTCGGGGTTGGCTGCTTGCCACTTTTCCGGGCCTACGTCCGTGCCCGCGTGTCCCTGGAGAGGGAACACACACGCAGTGTCCACGGGGACTCTGGCCTTCCCGTGAACGCTGGTCGCCGCGGGAGACCGAGTGTATTACTGATGAGGATGACGTTATTTTAAAGTTGATGACTGTTGTTTTATAAACTGCCACAAAGGCAGTTTTGATCGTGTTACCATTTTGTATATTTGTTTTAGTTTTCTGAATAGAAGTATTTGTAATTTTTAAATGTTTTTTTAAAAGGCACAGGTTGGGCATAGAAGGAAATTTTCTCTACACTGTCCCCTCAAACACTCCCACGTGGTGTCAATTGTCAATAGGTGCAGGAGTAGGCCATTCGGCCCTTCGAGCCAGCACCGCCATTCAGTGTGCTCATGGCTGATCATCCCCAATCAGTACCCTGTTCTTGCCTTCTCCCCATATCCCCTGACTCCACTATCTTTAAAAGCCCCATCTAGCTCTATCTTGAAAGTATCCAGAGAACCTGCCTTCACCGCCCTCTGAGGCAGAGAATTCCACAGACTCACAACTCTCTGTGTGAGAAAGTGTTTCCTCGTCTCCGTTCTAAATGGCTTACCCCTTATTCTTAAAATGTGGCCCCTGGTTCTGGACTCCCCCAACATCGGGAACACGTTTCCTGCCTCTAGCGTGTCCAAACCCTTCATAATCTTATGTGTTTCAATAAGATATCCTCTCATACTTCTAAACTCCAGAGTACACAAGCCCAGGTGCTCCATTCTCTCAGCATATGACAGTCCCGCCATCCCGGGAAATAACCTTGTAAACTAACGCTGCACTCCCTCAATAGCAAGAATGTCCTTCCTCAAATTTAATCTTGTGAGGTGTTGCACTTTGGAATGTTGAATGTAAGAGGAAAATATACAATTGCTGGCATGACCCTTAATAGCATTGATGTAAGAGGGATCCAGGAGTCCAGAAAGTGGCAACACAAGTAGATTGAGTGCTAAAGTAGGCACATGGTGTACTTGCTTTCATAGTCGGGTCATTGAGCATAAGAGCCAAGAAGTCATGATACACCTTTATAGGACTTTGGTTAGGCTGCATATGGAGTATTGTGTATAGTTCTGCTCGCCTATTTACAGGAAGGATGTGGAGGAGGTTTAGCAGAATATTGAAGATGTAGTAACAAAGAACAGCAAGTTCTGCAGATGCTGGTTTACACAGTAGGACACAGTGCTGGAGTAACTCAGTAGGTCAGGTAGTATCTCTGAAAAATATGGATAGGAGACATTTTGGGTCAGGACCCCACTTCAGACTGTTGCCTGATCCGCTGAGTTAAGTGGGGGGGGGGGGGGGGGGAGGAGTCAGGGAGGGGAATAGGTGGGAGTCCAGGTGGGGCCCAGGGGAGGGAGGGGGGAGGGGAACAGAGAAGGGATTTAAGAATGAGGGGGTTAGTTAGAGGTTACCTAAAATGGGGAAAATTCAGTGTTCATACCATTGAGTTGTAAGCTATCCGTGGAGTATGAGACACTGTTCCTCAGTTTGCATGTGGCCTCAGTCTGGCAATGGAGGAGCCCAAGGACAGAAAGGTCAGCCTGGGAATGCAAAGGAGAATTAAAATGTTAGCAACCGGGAGATCCAGTAAGCCTTTGCGGACCAATTGCAAGTGTTCAGCGAAGCGGTCGTCAAGCCTACGCTTGGTCTCACTGATGTGCAAGAGGCCACATCAGGAATAACGGATGCGGTAGATGAGTTTCGAGGAGGTGCACGTGAACCTCTGACCCATCTGGAAGGACTGCTGGGGTCCCTGGATGAAGGTGAGGGAGGAGGTATAGGGACAGGTGTTATATCTCCTGCGGATGCTGGAGAACATACCTGGGGAGGGGTGGTTTGGGTGGGAAAGGATGGGTGAACCAAGGAATTATGGAAGGAGCTGTCTACTTGCGGGATCACCCTGGCGGTGAGTGAAATGTCAGAGTATGATGTGATGGATGTGGAGGCTGGTGAAGTGATTAATGAGGAACATGGGAATATCCTTATTCTGTCTGGAGGTAGGTGGAATAAGAGCAGAACTACAGGACATAGAGGAAATGCGGATGAGGGAAATGCCACGATGCAGCCAGTCAGTATGCTCTCTACTGTGCACCTGTAGAAATTCGAGAGAGTCCTCCTTGACATACCGACACTCCGTAATCTTCTCAGGAAGTAGAGGCACTGATGTGCCTTCTTTTTAATTGCATCAGTGTGCTGGGATTAGGAAAGTTCTTCGGAAATATGCATGCCCAGGAATTTGAAGTTTTTGACCTTCCACTATTGTCCCGTTGATATAAACGGGATTGTGGGTCCCTATCCTACTCCTTCAAAAGTCTACAATCAGTTCCTTGGTTTTACTGGTGTTGAAAGCCAGGTTGTTGTGCTGGCACTATTTGGCCAATCGGTCGATCTCACTTCTATCCTCTGGCTCATCACCATCTGTGATTCGTCCCACAACAGTGGTGTCATCGGCGAACTTGATGATGGAGTTCGCATTATGTCCGGCTACACAGTCATGAGTATAGCGTGAGTACAGCAGGGGGCTGAGCACGCAGCCTTGAGGTGCTCCTGTGGTGCTCCTGTGCTGATTCTTACCTCCCTGGTCTTGCAATATCTTTAGTCTCGCTCAGCTGTACTATCAGCCTTTAAATTTGTCTTTGTTCCTGCCTACCTCTGCCTCGATATCCTTTTCACACCTTTTCTCTACAGATGGAGACCAGCTCCATTATTTGCTTCACACATCTCTCCACTTGTTGATCAGTAGTGTTCTGAACCTCCGTCATTTCCTGCCACCATTTGATTAGTGTTTCATTAACCCCTCGTCCTGTGAGAACCAGCTCATCACCTTGACAATAGCCCCTGATCTCCACAGGGATCTGGATATTGAGACCCATCAGCTCTCTGATGGTAAAAATTACAGGGAAGACATAAAGACAATGCTCAGAGAGGATATTCATGGGCCAGTGTCCAATAAAGCTACATGAGTAGAACTTAGAAACAGGAAGTGGGTGATCAGATTGATGGGACTATTATAGACTCCCCATCCCCACACCCCCACAATAGCAGGATATTTAAAGAAGTGTAGAGTGATTGCAGAGATCTGTAAAAATAAGAATGGGACATTTAATGGGATATTAGTGGGAAATTTAGTGGGTATTAGTGGGAAAATTCACCTTCCCTAATATTGACTGCATCTCCAGGTGTAAAGGGCTTGGTTGGAATGAAATTTGTTAAGTGTGTTCAAGAAAGTTCCCTTAATCAATATAGAGAGGGTCACAACACTGGATCTCCTCCAGGGAATGAGGTAGGACAAGTGATTGAAGTGCCTTTTGAATTTGATTGAGTTTTCTGAACAAGTAATCAAGAAAGTTAACAAGGGCAATGCCATTGATGTTGTTTATATGGACCAGCAAGGCCTTTGATAAGGCCGTTTCGCTGGCCCGGGGCAGCCGGCAGCCTGAAGTCGCGGTCTGCAGAGCTCCAGCTGGTGCGGCGTCTACAGGCCGGGATCTCACGTGGGGGACCCGGGGGAAGAAGAAGCCATCACTGCCGGCCCGCGGCCGACTTCTACCGCGGGTCCGGCATGGACTTACCATCACCCCTGGAGGGGAGCTTCGACCGCCGGCCCTGCGGTCTACGGTGCTTCTGGCTACGGCGGGGACTTTAAATCTTGACCGCCGGTCTGCGGCCTACAACAACTTAAAGCCGCGGTCTCCGGTGAGGAAGAGCCGATCCTGGACTGACTCTGGACTCTGGTCCTGACCACGGGGGGGAAATGGAGGAGGACTGGCCAAATGTTTGTGCCTTCCACCACAGTGATGAATGCTGTGGTGGATGTTTGTGTTACAGTTTTATTGTGGTTATGTGTTCTTTATTATTGTATCGCTGCAGACAACCCAAATTTCCACCAGTCTGGCTGTGTGGCAATAAATTATATCTAATCTAATCTAATCTAATAAAATTCAGCATGGTAGGTTTCTCTAGAAGGTTAGATTGCATGGGATCCCGGGGGAGCTTGCTGACTGGATACGGAATTGGCTTCACGGAAGGAAGTTTGCAGATGACACTAAAGTAAGTGCTATCATGGACGGTGAAGATGATTCTCTTGGAAGCTAAGGAATTGAGGCAAATGATTTGTGTTGCCTTAAATCTTATAGAATTACCAAGGAGGAGATGTTGACATTTTCTTAGCACAAGAAGGTGGATTAATCCCCATGGTCTAACCAAGTACATACAGTACAATTAAGACAGAAATTGTGGAGGCCTTTGCAAAGATATTTGCATCATTGTTAGCCACAGGTGTTCTGGAAGACTAGAGGGTGGCTAATGTTGTATTTAAGAAGGGCAGCAAGGATAACTCGGGGAACTACTGACCGATGAGCCTGATGTAAGTGCTATTGGAGGGAATCCTTAGGGAACAGGATCTACAAGCATTTGGATAAAGCATGATGTCTCAGCTCTTATATTCTATGCTACAGTTGGTGAGGGCATGCATCCATATATCTTCTTCACTATCCTATCTCCCTGCAAAATGATGCATTTCGGCAGTCAAATAAGGGAAGGATATATGTGTTGCCACATTCATGAATCTGTGGACTTGCACCTGAAGATTCTTCTGCCCATCTACACTCCCTAGGGTCCGAACATTTACTTCCCTTATTTGACTTCCTAATAGCGTCACCTTGCCTTTGACAAGATTTAACTGCATCTGCCATTGCTCTGCCCAACTTTCCATCTGATCAATATCATTATGTAAACTAAGATAATCCTCCTTGCTACAGTATATACAGCACCATTATTCATATCAGAAAAAAGAGAGAGGCAAAGATAAAGATTATAGAAGGCAACCCACCTTTTTCTCTCTCTCTTCCCATCACTGTGAGAAACTGTCTCTCCTATGGCATGACATTCTGTAAGTGCGGAGTGAGGACAGGAGTTGCAGTCTGTTCATTTTTGTTAAAATTGTATTAATATTTTTGTCAGGCAGTTGACGGGTCTGACTGCCCAAAGTGAAGAGTGAAGAGTGAAGTGCTGTAGTTTTGGGAGCAACAGCAGCAGGCGATTAGCAAGAGATACGACTGATTGGCTCTAGCCCAAGTGGGAGGAGAGAAGTGAAAACAGTTAAAGTAGAGGCCAAGGACAGGCAGACTTTACTCAGAACTGCTGTAGATTTGGGAGCAACAGCAGCAGGAGTTTAGCAAGAGATACGACTGATTGGCTCTAGCCCAAGTGGGAGGAGAGAAGTGTCAGTGCCGGAAAAATAGTTGAAAACTGAGGAATTTGGTTTGTAAATTGGTAAATCAGGCAATTTATCAGTCAATTTAAGCAAGACGGCTCTTAGCGAGCGGCAGTGAGTGAGCGAAGTGCCCTGTGAGAAAAGTGTGAGTCTTTGGCTCGAGAGTCTTCGGAGAGGAGACGACGCAATACGCTTGAGAGGTAGCGATGAAAGAAGGAGATGTCAGGCAAGCTGATTCAGTGCGATGCTTGCAGTATGTGGGAGGTCAAGGACACCGCGGGTGCCTCTGGCTGCTACAAATGCGAGAAGTGCATCCAGGTAGAGCTCCTGAAGGGCCGTGTTGGGGAACTTGAGAAGCAAGTGGATGACCTCCGGTTCGTCCGTGAAACTGAGTCGTTCCTCGACAAGTCCTACAGTACGATTGTTACACCTAAGGTACTGGAAGAGAGAAGGTGGGAGACAGTGAGAACGGGAGGGAAGCATGGAATGCCAACGTCCCCGGGTGTTGTACCTCTTGTGAACAGGTTCACCCACTTAGAAGCTGTCGGGACAGAAGAGGTGTTTACACTGGGCGGCGGACTGGCCTGTGATGCGAATAGGGCTGTTGAGCCAAAACCAAAAAGGCCTAAGGCAGGCAACGCCATTGTAGTGGTAGACTCCATTGTGAGAGGTACGGACAGGGGCTTCTGCGGCAACAGACGGGATGCGAGGATGGTGTGCTGCCTTCCTGGTGCCAGGATCCAGGATGTCGCGGACAGAGTGCAGAAAATCCTCAAGGGCGAAGGTGAACATCCGGAAGTGGTAGTGCATGTCGGCACAAATGATGTCGGAAAGAAGGGGATGAATATTCTGCAGCGTGACTTTAGAGAGCTCGGAAAAATGCTGAAAAGCAGGACCTCCAGGGTTGTTATCTCCGGTGTGCTTCCAGTTCCTCGTGCTGGCGAGAGCAGGAACAGGGAGATACGGGACCTGAACGTGTGGCTGAGGAACTGGTGCACGGGGCAGGGATTTAGATTCTTAGATCACTGGGATCTGTTTTGGGGTAAGGGGGAACTGTACAAAAGGGACGGTTTGCATCTTAACAGGTGTGGGACCAGCATTCTGGCAGGCAGGTTTGCCACTGCTACACGGGTGGTTTTAAACTGAATAAGGGGGGTGGGGTGTCGAATGGGATAGTGGAGGATGGAGTTAAAGGGAAAGGGTTTCTTAAATGTGTGAGCGTAGAGACAGAGGGGTGTAAAATGAGGGTAGAAGCAATAGGTAGCAAGGTGAAAAGTAAAAGTGGCAGGCAGACAAAACCAGGGCAAAAATCAAAAAGGGCCACGTTTCAACATAATTGTATAAGGGGTAAGAGTGTTGTAAAAACAAGCCTGAAGGCTTTGTGTCTCAATGCAAGGAGCATTCGTAATAAGGTGGATGAGTTGAATGTGCAGATAGCTATTAATGACTATGATATAGTTGGGATCACGGAGACATGGCTCCAGGGTGACCAAGGCTGGGAGCTGAACATCCAGGGATATTCAATATTCAGGAGGGATAGAGAGAAAGGAAAAGGAGGTGGGGTAGCGTTGCTGGTTAGAGAGGAGATTAACGCAATGGAAAGGAAGGACATTAGTTTGGAGGATGTGGAATCGGTATGGGTAGAGCTGCGAAACACTAAGGGGCAGAAAACGCTAGTGGGTGTTGTGTACAGGCCACCTAACAGTAGTAGTGAAGTTGGAGATGGTATCAAACAGGAAATTAGAAATGCGTGCGACAAAGGCTAAACCGTTATAATGGGTGACTTCAATCTACATATAGATTGTGTGAATCAAATTGGCAGGGGTGCTGAGGAAGAGGATTTCTTGGAATGTATGCGGGATAGTTATCTAAATCAACATGTAGAGGAACCAACGAGAGAGCAGGCTATTTTAGACTGGGTATTGAGTAATGAGGAAGGGTTAGTTAGCAGTCTTGTTGTACGTGCCCCCTTGGGCAAGAGTGACCATAATATGGTTGAGTTCTTCATTAGGATGGAGAGTGACATTGTTAATTCAGAAACAATGGTTCTGAACTTAAAGAAAGGTAACTTTGAGGGTATGAGACGTGAATTGGCCAAGATTGACTGGCAATTAATTCTAAAAGGGTTGACGGTGGATATGCAATGGAAGACATTTAAAGACTGCATGGATGAACTACAAAAATTGTTCATCCCAGTTTGGCAAAAGAATAAATCAGGGAAGGTAGTACATCCGTGGATAACAAGGGAAATCAGGGATAGTATCAAAGCGAAGGATGATGCGTACAAATTAGCCAGAAAAAGCAGCATACCAGAGGACTGGGAGAAATTCAGAGACCAGCAGAGGAGGACAAAGGGCTTAATTAGGAAAGGGAAAATAGATTATGAAAGAAAACTGGCAGGGAACATACAAACTGACTGCAAAAGTTTTTATAGATATGTGAAAAGAAAGAGATTAGTTAAAACAAATGTAGGTCCCTTGCAGTCAGAAACAGGTGAGTTGATCATGGGGAACAAGGATATGGCGGACCAATTGAATAACTACTTTGGTTCCGTCTTCACTAAGGAAGACATAAATAATATGCCGGAAATAGCAGGGGACCGCGGGTCAAAGGAGTTGGAGGAATTGAGTGAAATCCAGGTTAGCCAGGAAGTGGTGTTGGGTAAATTGAATGGATTAAAGGCCGATAAATCCCCTGGGCCAGATAGGCTGCATCCCAGAGTACTTAAGGAAGTAGCTCCAGAAATAGTGGATGCATTAGTAATAATCTTTCAAAACTCTTTAGATTCTGGAGTAGTTCCTGAGGATTGGCGGGTAGCAAACATAACCCCTCTTTTTAAGAAGGGAGGGAGAGAGAAAACGGGGAATTACAGACCAGTTAGTCTAATATCGGTAGTGGGGAAACTGCTAGAGTCAGTTATTAAAGATGGGATAGCAGCACATTTGGAAAGTGGTGAAATCATTGGACAAAGTCAGCATGGATTTACAAAAGGTAAATCATGTCTGACGAATCTTATAGAATTTTTCGAGGATGTAACTAGTAGCGTGGATAGGGGAGAACCAGTGGATGTGGTGTAACTGGACTTCCAGAAGGCTTTCGACAAGGTCCCACATAAGAGATTAGTATACAAACTTAAAGCACACGGCATTGGGGGTTCAGTATTGATGTGGATAGAGAACTGGCTGGCAAACAGGAAGCAAAGAGTAGGAGTAAACGGGTCCTTTTCACAATGGCAGGCAGTGACTAGTGGGGTACCGCAAGGCTCAGTGCTGGGACCCCAGCTATTTACAATATATATTAATGATCTGGATGAGGGAATTGAAGGCAATATCTCCAAGTTTGCGGATGACACTAAGCTGGGGGGCAGTGTTAGCTGTGAGGAGGATGCTAGGAGACTGCAAGGTGACTTGGATAGGCTGGGTAAGTGGGCAAATGTTTGGCAGATGCAGTATAATGTGGATAAATGTGAGGTTATCCATTTTGGTGGCAAAAACAGGAAAGCAGACTATTATCTAAATGGTGGCCGACTAGGAAAAGGGGAGATGCAGCGAGACCTGGGTGTCATGGTACACCAGTCATTGAAAGTAGGCATGCAGGTGCAGCAGGCAGTGAAGAAAGCGAATGGTATGTTAGCTTTCATAGCAAAAGGATTTGAGTATAGGAGCAGGGAGGTTCTACTGCAGTTGTACAGGGTCTTGGTGAGACCACACCTGGAGTATTGCATACAGTTTTGGTCTCCAAATCTGAGGAAGGACATTATTGCCATAGAGGGAGTGCAGAGAAGGTTCACCAGACTGATTCCTGGGATGTCAGGACTGTCTTATGAAGAAAGACTGGATAGACTTGGTTTATACTCTCTAGAATTTAGGAGATTGAGAGGGGATCTTATAGAAACTTACAAAATTCTTAAGGGGTTGGACAGGCTAGATGCAGGAAGATTGCTCCCGATGTTGGGGAAGTCCAGGACAAGGGGTCACAGCTTAAGGATAAGGGGGAAATCCTTTAAAACCGAGATGAGAAGAACTTTTTTCACACAGAGAGTGGTGAATCTCTGGAACTCTCTGCCACAGAGGGTAGTCGAGGCCAGTTCATTGGCTATATTTAAGAGGGAGTTAGATGTGGCCCTTGTGGCTAAGGGGATCAGAGGGTATGGAGAGAAGGCAGGTACGGGATACTGAGTTGGATGATCAGCCATGATCATATTGAATGGCGGTGCAGGCTCGAAGGGCCGAATGGCCTACTCCTGCACCTAATTTCTATGTTTCTATGTTTCTGTGAAGTGTTTAAATGCCATGCGTATCAACAATGGAACAATTAAATTCTTACTTGGAGCAGCATAAAGGGCCTGTAACAAAAATAAAAGAAATAAATTTGTAACTAACCTCACCCCCTCCATTCAAAAAATACATGCAAAAAGGGCTGAAGTCCTTAGAGCAATCAAAGCCAGTCCACGGTTTATAGTTTAGTTAATGTTTTGTTGTGTTCAAGAGCCTAATGTTTGTTGGGCCGGAGTTATAATCGAACCTGGTGGTCACGGTATTCAGACTTTTAAACCTTCTTCCTGATTCTAGGAGTGAACAGAGAGACATTCCAGGGGGTTGTGGGTCTTTGATGATGCTCCCTGCTGTTTTTGAAGCAGTGTCCTATTGATGGTGGAGTGATCAGTACCCATGATTTGTAAAATGGTGGTGTCCAGCACTTCTTACAATCTCCTTTGTTCCTGCATGTTCCAGTTTAGTTTAGTTTAGTTTAGAGATACAGCACAAAAACAGACCCTTCTCCCAACCGGGTCCGCGCCGACCAGCGATCCCCGCACATTAACACTATCCTACCCCCACTAGGGGCAATTTTTACCTTTACCAAGCCAATTAACCTACAAACCTGTATGTCATTGGAGTGTGAGAGGAAACCGAAGATCTCGGAGAAAACCCACGCAGGTCACGGGGAGAACGTACAAACTCCGTACAGATCAAACCCGGGTCTCCGGCGCTGCATTCATTGTAAAGTAGCAACTCTACCGCTGCGCCACCGTGATCTTGCTGAGCAAGATTGTTATACAACTACCTGTAGAAGTTCAAGAGAGTATTCACCTTCACATGTTGTAGAAGTAAAATTGGGCCATTCGGTCCATCGACTCTACTCTGCCATTCAATCATGGATGATCTCTGCCTTCTAATCCCATTTTCCTCCCTTCTCCCCATAAAGGGCCTGTCCCACTTTCCCGAGTTATTCACGAATTCTCCTAAGTTATTCACGAATTCTCCTAAGTTTTCAAACTCGCAGAATGTCCGTAACAAGTCCGTAGGAGGTCGCAGGAGTCCGTGGATATATTGTAGCGGCTCGTTATGCCAGCCGTAGGTACTTGGGGCATCAGGTAAGTCGGGACGTTTTTTCGGCCTGATGAAAAATGTCCATGAGTAAAAAAAATAGCCCCGAGTACCTACCGCTGGCATAACGAGCCAGCGGGTATTAACATCGGGAGCAATCTTCCTGCATCTTGGACAGGCTAGATGCAGGAAGATTGTTCCCGATGTTGGGGTAGTCCAGAACAAGGGGTCACAGTTTAAGGATAAGGGGGAAATCTTTTCGGACCGAGATGAGGAAAACATTTTTCACACAGAGAGTGGTGAATCTCTGGAATTCTCTGCCACAGAAGGTAGTTAAGGCCAGTTCATTGGCTATATTTAAGAGGGAGTTAGACGTGGCCCTTGTGGCTAAGGGGATCAGGGGGTATGGGAGAGAAGGCAGGTACAGGATACTGAGTTGGATGATCAGCCATGATCATATTGAACGGCGGTGCAGGCTCGAAGGGCCGAATGGCCTACTCCTGCACCTATTTTTTATGTTTCTATGTATCTATTACGAACATTCTGCGAGTTTGAAAACTCGGGAGCATTCGTGAATAACTCGGGAAAGTGGGACATTCCCTTAATTCTTGATGCCCGTTCTAATCAAGAATTTGTCTACCTCTGCCTTAAAAATATCCACTGACCAGGCCTCCACAGCCCTCTGTAGCAATGAGTTCCACAGATTAAATACCCTCTGACTAAAGAAGTTCCTCCTCACCTCCTTTCCAAAAGAGCGGCCTTTAATTCTGAGGCTATGACCTCTGGTCCTAGACTCTCCCACCAGTGGAAGCATCCTTTCCACATCCACTCTATCTTTCATTATTCGGTAAGTTTCAATGAGGTCTCCCCGCAACCTTCTAAACTCCAGCGAGTAGAGGCCCAGTGCTGTCAAATGCTTATCGTTGACATACCAAATCTCCTCAATAAGTAAGTGGAGGTGTTGATGGGCTTTTGTTACTGCAACATTGTGCTGGGCCCAGAGCCCAGGTCATCACACCCTGACAGTGGAGGTCAGAGGCTGCTGCCAAGGTGCTATGAGCTCGTTCTCACAAAGTGAGGTGTTAATTAAACATTACAAGAGATGGTGGCAGGAAGCGACAGAGGCTCAGAACAAATGTGATCAACAACTTGAGAGATGCGTGAAGTGGAGAATGGAGCTAGAGTCCACAAATAGAGAGTGTGTGAGAGAAATACAGACAGTGACAGACAGACAGACAGAAACAAAAGCTAACAGATCACAGAGAGAGGCACTAAAAATATGAAGGGACCAGGAGGTAATGTGAATTGTGTGAAGCAAAACGACAGTGACACAGAAGGAGTGAGAGTATATTGACGAAGAGAGACTGACGAGACTGAATGAGCCTCGACAAACTGAGGAAAAAGAGTGAGTGGAGGAGAGGGATTAGTACAAAGATAGACACAAAGTGCTGGAGTAACTCAGCAGGTCAGGCAGCATTTCTTTCTGACTCACTCCTCTGTGGTTAACGGGGCGAGCAGGCCCAGGTGGGATTGCAGCGAGACATTCCTGCTCTGTGTTTGTGACGGGCTGACAGTCCATCTGCCCCCTTAGCTGCTTGCTGTCCTTGCCTGTTTCAATGACGTGTACAAGGACAAAAATCCACCTTTGTCATCAACCTGTCCCCGTTCACCACCACTTCCATAATACTTTGCCTTTCTGATTTCTGAGAGAGGGAGAGAGAGAGAGAGGGAGTGAGAGAGGGAGAGAGGGAGGTAGGGAGGGAGGGAGGGGTGGAGAGAGGGAGAGAGAGAGGGAGAGGGAGAGGGAGAGGAGAGGAGAGGGAGAGGGAGAGGAGAGGGAGAGGGAGAGGGAGAGGGAGAGGGAGAGGGAGAGGGAGAGGGAGAGGGAGAGGGAGGGTGGGAGGGAGGGAGGGAGGGAGGGAGGGAGGGAGAGAGAGGGAGAGAGGGAGAGAGAGACTGACTTGCCATACTTATCCTTCCTCCTTATTGGAACATACAACTGCTCCAAAATGCTTTCCCACTGAATCACTAGTCTCCTGGCCAGACCTGTTTCCCAATACAAGGTCTAATATGACAACAAATTATATATCGATGAGATGTAGTCACATGAATATAGTAAAGCCTTCGATAAGGTTCTGTGCTAGGATAAATTCTGTGGGATCCAAAGCACATTGGATCCAAAGTTGGCTAGGTGATAGGAGGCAGAGGATAGCTTTTGTGATTGGAAGCCTAGCCTATATAAGTGGTGACCCAAAGTGCTGGGCTCTTTACTGTGTAGCATATACATTAATGATCTTAATATGAATATAATAGGTATGATTAGTAAGTTTGCAGATAACATGAACATTCATGGCATTTTTAACAATATGGAGAAAGTCGTAGGCTACAGAATTAAACTGATTTGCCTGGAAATTAGGTGGACAAATAGATTGAAGGAGAGAATGAAAAGGTTGGGGTTGTTTTCCTTGGAACAGAGGCTGAGGGGGACGTTCACAATGATTATCATATAGATATGGTGGATAGTGAGGAACCTCGTCCCATTACAGAGATGTCTAAAATCTGACAGCATATGTTTCAGGTGAGGAGTGAGAAAGTTAGAGGAGACATCAGGGTTTCTCTTCCATACAGGTTAATCAGTGAAGGATATAATCTGGGGGAGTTGAACAGAATACAGTGGATGGTTGATGGCTGGTACAGACTCAATGGGCTGACGGGCCTGTTTCTCTGACTGTAATCCCAGCTGAGTTGGGGTCAGATCAGTCTGGATTCCTCCCACTACTGAGGCTTGTTGATGTTTTCACTTGACATATTCCGGGCTGAATGACATCCACCGGCCTATCCATCGATAACTGGCTGCAGCTGTAACTTCCTTCCTCGGGTCCGGGTGCGGAGAGTCTTCACTCTGTTCCCCCTGTGGGCTCACTGTGGGCCGGGTCTCTAACAGAGCCGGGAGCCAGACGATGGGCCGCATGGCCTGATCCTGTGCTCTGTGGTTCTCCCAGCTCCGGTTCCTCCTCCAGTCTCTGAGCTCTCTGCTGACTGCCTCTCTTGTCTGAAGAAGGGTTTCGGCCCGAAACGTTGCCTATTTCCTTCGCTCCATAGATGCTGTTGCATCCGCTGAGTTTCTCCAGCACTTTTGTCTACCTGCCTCTCTTGTCTCCTCAGCTGGGACTGGGGCCGCCGCTGCCAACATGACCGGAGCTCTGGGACACTCGGTCTCCTTACCTGCTGGGATCACAGTCGCACCGAACGTTGCCAGCGTTGTGTGGAAGCGGATAGCGAAGCCAGATAGCAAAACCAGGATAGCGAAGTACTCGAAGTCGAATGAGACTATTGAATACAAGAACACCAACTACACGGGACGGGTAACACTTCACCGCGGGGACTTCAGTCTGGAAATCCGTGATCTACGGAGAGAGGACGCTGGTGATTACGAGATGCTTGTTGTTCCAAGTTCAGGAAGTGAAACTTCGGCGAGAGTCCGACTGGAGGTGTACGGTGAGTGTGACTGCTGCGGACGTCTCGGCTTCCACCGACTCCTGAACCCCCCTAATTAATGGATGAGGGCAAATCCTGCGTGTATCCCAATTTACTGATCCCCACTGACTGCCAGTGTCCAGAGTGGGGTCACGGCACAAGTGTAGTGGGACTGGGGCAGTGCCAGGCTGGGGGGACAGACCTGCCACATCCCCGGAGACTGGGCCAGGGGCCGCAAAGGATCGAACCGTCAACGGGGAACCTCGTATCTCCGAGGCTGGAGGAGCTGAACACATGGGGTGGGCGTGGGGGGGAGGGGGGAACTGATCTGACCCTGGCCTTGGCTCCACTTTCCTGCTTGTTCCTCTCAACCCTTGACTCCCTTCCTGACCCAAACTCCATCTCGGCTTTGAATATATACATTCAATGACAGTCTCTACTGCTCTCTGGAGAGAGAATTCCAAAGAATCCCCACCCTCAGGGAGCAGAAAGAATCATATGTCCACCCTTGCCTCCCCATCACCGGAATCCACCTGTTCCTTTCTCCCCTGTGTGGTGATCCAGCTCCCCTTAAATCCCTCAGTGAGAATCAGTGCAGCAACTCCCTGTGGGAACAAGCACCACACTCCCACTACTACAAGCATGTTCTCCACATGATAGCCCAAGCTGGCCCAGTCCTGAACAACAGAACGGCCAGACTGGGTCAGTGACAGGGAGTGAGTGAGTGAGCCAAGACCAGGGACAAATCGACCTGACCTGGTCCTCCCCAGTCCAGCTGCGGCAGCTTCCTGATACCACTGGTGAGAGACACCAGTCAGTGTACAGATATCCCCGCTGAGATAGGATTGGGAGACACTACAGATATCTCCATGAGAGTGGAACTGAGAGACACCAGTCAGTGTACAGATATCCCATCTGAGATAGAGGGACTGAGAGACAACTGGTTGGTATACAGATTTCCTTTACACAATGCTTTTATTGTGAGAGGACTAGAATACAAAAACAGGGATGTATTGCTGAGGCTTCATACGGAGCTGGTCAGATCACTTTTGGAGTATTATGAACAATTTTGTGCCCCATATCTGAGAAAGGATGAGCTGGCGCTGGAGAGGGCTCAGAAGAGGTTTATGCGAATGATCCCAGGAATGAGTGAGTTAACATATGATGAGCATTTGACAACGCTGGGCCACTACTCGCTGGAGTTTGAAGGATGAGGGTCGACTTCATTGAAACTTAGTGAATAGTAAAAGGCTTCGATAGAGTGGATGTGGAGAGAATGTTTCCATTAGTGGGAGAGTCTAGGAGCAGAGGTTATAGCCTCAGAATAAAAAGACGTTCCTTTGGGCAGGAAATGAGGAATTTCTTTAGTCAGAGGGTGGTGAATCTGTGGAATTAATTGCCACAGACAGCTGTGGAGGCCTTCAATTTATATTATTAAGGCAGAGATCGAGATTCCTGATTAGTACAGCAGTCAGGGGTTATGGGGATAAAGCAGGAGAATGGGGTTGAGAGGGAGAGATAGATCAGTCATGATTGAATGGCGAAGTAGACGATGGGCTGAATAGCCTAATACTGCTCCTTATGAACTTCCCCCTGAGATACAGGGACTGAGAGACACCAGTCAGTGTACAGATATCCCTCTGAGGGATTGAGAGAGAGATGTAAAAATAAAGATATGCCCGTTTGAGCGAGGGACTAGCACAAACCAATATGTGAACAGTGATGTCCCTCTGAGAGACTGACACATGCAAGTCAGTATGCAGATATTCCACTTCGAGGAATCAAGAGATATTGGTGTATTGTTCTTTCCCAACCCGTTTCTCAACATGTTTACCAACACTTGTCCACACTGGAGCAAGCCTCCCCTCGGGAAAACAGTTGATATCCCCTCCCCCGAAGATAATAATAATAATAATAATAATATATTTTATTGTCATTGCACATAAGCACAACGAGATTTGGTATGCAGCTTCCATCCGATGTCATAACTTAAATAACTAATAAAATTTAGATTTAGATACCCCGAGAACATGGTTTGTAAAAAGAACATTACAACAGTAAAATAGTCAAAACAGTTCAAACAGACTAAAGTGCAGATGTGTCTGTGTGACGTGACCATCCAAGGGAGACAGTCCATGGTGGGGGTGAGGGGCACTCAGCAGGGCCGGTTCAGAGCCGCTATAGCTCTGCGAATGAAGCTGTTCCTGAGTCTGGAGGTGCGGGCGTAGAAGGCCTTGTAACGTCTGCCGGAGGGATGTAGTTCGAACAGTCCATTACAGGGGTGTGAGGAGTCTTTATGGATGCTGACGGCCTACCTGAGGCACCGTGTGTGGTAGATGCCCTCCAAGGCTGGTAGCTGTGTCCCAATAATCTTCTGCGCTCTGGCCGACACGCTGAAGATCTCTCCTCTCCGCCTACGTGCAGCTGAGATACCACACAGAGATCCCATACATTAATATGCTCTCTGTGGTGCAGCTGTAGAAGGTTGTCATCAGCTGTTGGGGCAGACAGTCTTTTTTTAATGTTCACAGGATGAACAGTGCCTTCTTGACCAGTGCAGCAGTGTTGGTGGACCATGTGAGGTGCTCTGAAATGTGAGTGCCCAGAAACTTAAAGCTGGACACTCTCTTCACACTGTCCACGTAGATGGAGATTGGGGCGTATTCCCCATTATGTGACCTCCTGAAGTCAATAATCAGCTCCTTGGTCTTGGAGGTGTTTAGTGACAAGTTGTTACGTGAGCACTAGTCCGCTCTGTATTTTGATGACACACCTTCTGCTATCGCTAGAGCTCAAGAGAGTGGACACCTCTCAAAATAAGCTATGGGTATCATGCTGGGAATGGGGGGGAGTGCATGTACACAAAGTGACTCATGTGACCCGGCTCTCCACTCCAGTCGCTTGGTGAGTTCTTCCAGAACGGTCTGGGTTGCCCGATCCTTGGACTGAGAGTTTGCAAATCCTGTAGAAAGACCCCCTGCTGACATTGTTGTTGAGGCTGGCAGTGATGATGTTCGTGGCAAGAATACTTTAACTCCTGTGAAGAAGCAGCGGAAATGCTCATAGCCTTCCTCTCCGTTAGTAGCCCAGTGAAGAAACCCTTGAAGCGGCGCTGCTCGATTGGAGTCACGTCTGGGTCCATCCCCATATTTGTGAGGGTGGCGCAGACAGATAGATCCACAAACAGTGTCCATTCTAAACAACAATCGATGCACAGCTGGACCTTGTTGCAGCCATTCCTGTCTTTTCCAGGAACACCTGGATTCCTCCATGGAGATGTGGGATTACCAGACAGGGGGCACAAAGCTGTCCACAGTCTCGCAGCAGCTTGATCTGAATTATTCCCCATGCCCCACACCGAATCCTCGTCCTCCTGCTGGCTGTCACTGCAAGAAGTTGGCATGCCCACCCCACAAAGTACCACAAGGACATGAGCTGCTCTGGTCTCTCCCACCTCCAACAGGCTCCATGGGATCCAGGGGAGGTGAGGGCATCTGCAGCATTGGGACAGGACCCCTCACTAATACAATGTGTCAGGAGCTCTCCTTGAACAATGGGACAGGAGCCCTCCCTACAGCAATGGGACCGGACCCCTCACTGAACAATGTGACAGGACCCATCCCTGCTAGTCCCACCTCCAACATGACCATTCCCTAGTGCAGATGTCAATCAGGAACAGGGTTATGTGGGCAGGTTCCCCACAGCATGTCTGCAGTGTGAGTAGTGAGTATAAATGTGAAATGTAAATTTGCAGCCTCATTCACAGTTACAAAGTGAATGAGGCAGCAAAAATCACAAAGTGCTGGAGTAACTCAGCAGGTCAGAAAACATCTCTGGAGAATTTCAATAAGTGATGTATCGGGTCGGGGCTTCTTTAGTGTCAGCAGTTCCTTGTGTCAAAAATGTGAGGGAGTGGGACTAACATCAGTGGAGATACAGTCAGTGGCACAGGGTGCTGGGGAAGATGGGTAACTTGAGGGACAGTGTTGCATTTATCAGCGTTCAGGCTCAGTAACTTCTCAGAATATCCCTTCACTAATACAATTTATTTTATTCCTCAGTAACGCTGACCACTGTATCTCCAGTATTTCTGGACGTTTTTTTGTGCCTTTCTTTGTGAAGTTAGACATAAAGCTTTGGTTAATTATTTTCCTTAATTTCTATTGCAGATTCTGCCAAATCCATCTGTCAACACCATGGTTGTCCTTGTGGTTATCTATAGAAGATCCATTGAGTAGATGTGATGGGTATTTGAGGAGAGGGAATGGAGAGGAGAGATTTGAGGGGACGGAGGAGTACAATGTGGGGAGGGGATGGAAGGCAATAATATGAGTTAATTGGGTTGGACTGAGGCAAGGCATTGGGATGACAGGGAGTTTTCTCAGCCTGAGGCTGGATGAGATGGATCCTCTAATCCTATGTCACTGGGAGTGAGAGGATAGGATTAGTCACGAAAACTGTTCTCATGCCTGTTACAGATCCAAATACAATAATAACAACAACAACAACAACAACCAATATTACGACAGCGCCCAACAAGACGACAGCACACGTGTCTCAGAGAGTGATCCTCCTGATCAATTTGTCGCTGCTGGGGACCCTCCTGATCTCTGCTTCCACCGCGATTCTCTGTCTTGTGTGGAGAAGAAGAGCCGCAGGAAGGGAAGTGGCTTCAGGTACTGAAGGCGAGTGGATCTGACACCCAGTCCGAGTCTGTGGTTTGGGGGAGGGGGAGATGGTGGGGGAATGGAGGGAAGGGGCAGATGGGGTACTGAGTGGGCAAGGGTTTCAGTACGGACCTCGTCACCTCTCCTCTGTCCCTCAGGCCCAGCTGAGACTGAAATCGACTATGCAGATCTTCAGTGGATTAGGAACCAACGCGCTGCTCAGACGCTGCCAGAGGGAAACAAGAGGGTAACGGCCGACACTTTACACCAGGGAGGGGGGACCTGCGGGACCCCACTATACCCGGGACAGACCGTACACAAGGCCCCACATGTGAACTACTCAGTCCCAGAATCAGCCCGAGGTCCCCGTCACAACCCACTGCTGTTGACCTGACGACCACTGGGCATAAGCAAGATCCCACATAATTACCCAGTTCAACCATTGCCTCAGTGTCCACCTTGTTCGCTCTGACAGACATTACACGAATTGTACACACACACCCACTCCCCCCAGTACACTCTCCCCTGTACACTCCCCTGTACACTCCCCACTCCTCTGTACACTCCCCACTCTCCCCTGTACACTCCCCTGTACACTCCCCACTCCTCTGTACACTCCCCACTCTCCCCTGTACACTCCCATCTCTCCCGTGTACACTCCCCTTTCTCTACTGTACACTCCCACGCCACCCTCCTTGATGATTTCAGATACATTCGCAACAGAGATTCTGCAGGCCTCCTGCCCCAGGACAGGGCTTCTCCAGCAGGCCACAGACCAGCATGAAGCAGAAGAGAAAGCACACATCCCTCCCCAACACTGTCCATCTTCATAAGTCAGGCAATCACAGACCCGTGGTACTCTGTCCCCCACACACCCAGTTACTGGGGTATTCTGTCCCCCCCACACCCAGTTACTGGGGTACTCTATCCCCCACACACCACTGCAGGGTAAGTGCCTGATGTCTGCGGGCCGGTGCCGACTCGGTGACCGAGCTCCAGTCTCTGACCTGCCTCGCTTTGTCTTGCTGATCTGCCCCAGTGTGGCACTGACTGGTTTGTTTTTGTTGTAGTTTGTCAGCCGGGAGGACCGGGGTGAGATTGCCTCCACTGAGTATGCGGCCGTGGTGTACCGTGCCTGATCCCTCCCTGGATCAGCTGGGGACGGAGCCCGTGGACAAGGTTTCGTGATGTACGCCAGACCCACCGCGCTGCACGTCGAGGGACATAGACACCGGCTCATCTGGGCTTCATCCGCAGCCGCAGCCGCAGCTGCTCTGGAGGGTGGGAGGCGCTGTGGGCCCAGTGTGTCCAACTGTGCTGGTGGGGCTGGGGCAATGCTGGGGGGGGGGGGGGGGGGGGGGGGTTGAGAGATGCTATTGGCCCAGCACACTGGGTTGGTGGGGTCTTGGGGCAACGCTTTTTGCTGGGGGGGGGGGGGGGGGGGGGGGGAGGTGAGCGGTTGAAGAACCTGATGGTTGATAGGAAGAAGCAGTTGTTAAACATGGATATACCATTTTTCAGTCTCCTGTACCTTCTTCCTATGGTAAGGGTGGGATTAATGTATCACCACAGTAGTGTGGGTCTTTTATGATATTATTTACTTTATTGAGGCAGTGCTTGGTATAAATGTCTTTATTCATCGAGAAACTGACATTTTCTTGGAGACCCCTTCTGTAGAATCTCCAATATGTTTTAACATAAAGATAAGAATAAAAGATTAACTACAGACTCAATGAAACACAAAGACAACAATAAACTATGCAATAAACTATTAACTACAGTTCCAATGGCTACAATTATCTACTAAGCTTTCACATTTTGAGTGCAGAATCACGTGTTCACAATGGGAAAATATTGTTGCTGCCAAGACACAGCTAAATATTCCAACACTTTGCTGGGACACAGAAATCCAAATAGAAGGCCTTGCAGCTTCCGAGGACAGGCTTTAAGATTAGGTTTTAGGTTTAGTTTTGTTCTGTTTACCAAGGTACAGGGAAAAGCTTTGTTTTGCATGCTGTGTAAGCAGATCAGATAATACTACAAATACAATCGTCACACTCAAGTGCTGTTGACATGAAGATTTAGTGGAATTATAGAAGGAAGCAAGGAAGGTCATTTAAGAATACTGAGGGACTTCGATCCATCAGTATTCTCTGCCACAGAAGGCAGTAGAGGCCAATTCACTGGATTGATTTAAAAGAGAGTTAGATAGAGCTCTCAGGGCGAGCGGAATCAAGGGTTATGGTGAGAAGAGAGGCACGGGTTACTGATTGTGGATGATCAGCCATGATCACAATGAATGGCGATGCAGGCTCGAAGGGCCAAATTACCTCCTCCAAGCTAGAAAGTGAGGTTGAGCAATAACAGATGGAATTTAATTCAGACAAATATGAACGGACCTGTGACTGGCGCATCAAAGGCCCTCCCTGTCCAACACTGGTATCGGACATGACGTTAAATCCTGGTCAGCCTCACCCACACCAACCCTCCCTCCCTCGCGTCACTTATACCGATCCCAGTACTAGAGCCACCCCCTCCTTTTGCGAGCTGTTGTTTCAGTCCTTCCTCCCACAACCCTCTCTCTACTGCAAGACCCCCACCCCCACCCCCTAGTCACACTCTCTTTTCCCCACACATAAACCTCACTGCGATTTGCCTTTTCGAGTGGGAGGAATGTCGTTGGGACGTTGCCTAGTGAGAGGACGTTCCGCTAGCTTAATTATGTAGTAAAGAACGACAGATGCTAGTTTAAACCGAAGCTACACGCAAAAAGCTGGAGTAACTCGGCGGGTCAGACAGCATCTCTGGAGGAAAGGATAAGGGACGTTTCGGGTCGAGATCCACTTTCAGACTGAGTCAGGGGAAAGGAAAACGATAGATTTTCGGTGATATAGAGATTTTCGATGATAGCGAGGTACAGAAAAAATATGCAAAGATATGCAATATCTTGCATAAAGATATGCAAAAAGTGACGATGATAAAGGAAACTGTCTGTATAATTCGGTATCTGTATAACTCGTTTTCACCTGACGCTCAGCTAACAATGGACCATTGTGGGCACCACCTTTCCTAGATTACTCTGTGCATTTCTTTAATTCATTTGTTCTATATCACTGTCTCTATCTCTCGTTTCCCATTCCCCTGACTCTGTCTGAAGAAGGGTCTCAGCCCGAAGCATCAGCTATTCCTTCTGCCCAAAGATGCTTCCTGACCCGCTGAGTTACCCCAGCACTCTGTGTCTATCTGCGCTCACTTCATTGGTTGGCCGGCAGAGGCCGCGCTTTCTCATTGGCAGGTCTGTGGGTTACGCTCTCTGATTGGCCGATCTGGGGGACCAATGGATGCTGAGTGGCCAGAGAAGCTGCCGCCGGATTGGTTGCCCGCGGTTGCTGGGGTGACAGCGTCTGGGAGCTGGGGCCATGGAGATGGCGACGACGCTTCTTCAGTTTGTACTGTGGGCAGGTGAGGGGCGGGGCTGGAGGGGGCGTGATGAAAAGGGAAGAGACGGTTCGGGGAAACGGGGTTATAGGAGACGTTGAGGCCACTGTCCGGCCCCACCCCCAGACTCCACACTCCAGCTCCCTGCACCTACCCTTTCCCCATACCCACCCTCCTCCACCACCTTCACACCCCTCCCTCTGGACCTCCTTCCTCCACCTCTCCACCCCTCTCCCTGGAAAAGATCCACTCCACCTCCCCACTCCTCTCCATGGACCAAGACGCATCACCAAACACCAGCTCATAGTCTCCCTGATTGACTGACCCCATTTTCTTGGGAGATTTTCCCTCTACATTTTCATCCTCTGGTGCCCCAGCCCCACACAGCCTGCTGATATCTTCTGAAGAACCACAAGCAGGACTGTGCTGGCAAATCCATTCTTTCAGCCTGCTCCTCCCTCCATCTTTTCTGTCTGGGTCCATTCCCTTCACACCTATATCCATACCATCTCTAATGGCTTGGGACACATTGGTAGTTTTCAGTTCCTTGATCCCAATCGGTTTGCCGTCTTCCCCAGGCCTTCTCCATTCCCGTAACATTCAACATCCCTCCCCTCGCACTCCCACTACCTCTATTACAACTCTCCCCACATTGCACCTCTCCTTACACACTCTGCCCTCCCTGGTTCATCTTTGTCCCATCCCTTTACCCTCACACTCTCTCTCTCCCACTCTGTCCCCATCCAGATGTGGCTCAGGCTATCTGGAGACCCTCCTATGTGATGAATGCCAGCATCGGACAATCGATAACGTTGCGGCCCATTCTGAAGGCCCACCCTGAGATAATTCAGTGGGGTTATCGCCGGAGAAATGGGGAGCCTCCTATCACTCTGTGTGAGAAGATGGGCAACAAAAGCAGGATGTGCTTCTCACCCTCCGACACACGCATGCAGTTGTTGCCTGACTATGGACTGCAATTGTTCATGGTCAAGCCCTCTGACAATGGGCTGTATCGCATGGTAGTTTGGTATATCTGGGATGAGATGACACGCAGTGTCCTACAACTGCAAGTGTACGGTGAGTAGCCAGCTCTCTCTCCCCAGGTAATTGATGAGGAAAGGTAAAGGAGAGTTGGCAAGTGAGAAGCCAAAAACAAACTATAAGAGCTTCTACAGATTTGTTAAAAGAAAATGGAAACATAACCTGGGCCACTTTCGTGCTGAGGTAGGAGATATTGTATTGGTGAATAATGACAGGAATAAAACAAATATTTTATAGCCTTCTTGGTGGAGGAAGTCATTGAAAACCTCGGAAGAGAGTGGAGGAGAGCAGATTCATGTGAAATGTGCAGTCAAGATAATCAGCATCCAACACATTACAGAATCATTAATGGGACTGATAAATGATCAATCTAATCTGACCCAACCTCTGAAACCCCCCACCTCTATCACCTTAAGAATAAGGGTTGTAGGTGCAGGGCTATACCATTGCCAGCAAGTTCCCATCCAAGTCCCACACTAACATGACTGCTCATTTCCTTTCCCCCCAACTCTGTCTGAAGAAGGGTCTGGACCCGAAACGTCACCTCCTGCGATGCTGCCTGTTCTGTTGAGTTACTCCAGCACTTTGTGTTTATCTTAGGAAGTATATCAATTGCACTGTAGAACACCTCCACCAGAAGGACTGCAGAATTTTAAGAGTTCAGCACCACCTTCTCGAGATGAATAGTGCCTTTCAATTTCTACCTCTCAGGGGGAGTCAAAAGTCAAGAGAGTTTAATTGTCATATGTTGACAATTATGATGTTATTAGACAGGAACATGTGCAAGTTAATTGGAGTAGGTTGTTTGCAGGAAAATGAATGTTTGGAAAGTGGGATGCTTCTAAAAGTGTGATGACAAGAGTTCACAGCATGCATGTTCCTGTTAGAGTGCAGGGAAAAGCAGGTGGGTATAAGGAAGCTTGGATGACAAGAGAAATTAAGGCTTTGATCAGGAAAACGAAGGAGGCACGGGACAGGTATAGGCAGCTGGGATCAAGTGTATCCCTGGAGGAGTTTAGGGAATTAAGAATTAATCTGCAATTTGAGAGGGAGAAGGTGAAATTGGATGTGTTGGTATTGTAGCTGAGCAAAGGGGGACTGCAGAGGCATGAGGGAGGACCTAGCCAAAGTTGACTGGAAAAGGACCCTAGCACGGGGTGACGGTGGAACAGCAATAGCAGGAATTTCTGGGAATAATCTGGAAGATGCAAGCTCTTTTCATTCCAAAGAGGAAGAAAGATTCTAGGGGGAGAAAGAGGCGACCATGGCTGACAAGGGAAGTGAAGGACAGTATAAAACTAAAAGAGAAGGCATATAACATAGCAAAGATTAATGGGAAGCCAGAGGATTGGGAAGCTTTTAAAGAACAACTGCAGGTAACTAAAAAGCCAAAATGGGGAGAAAAGATGAAATACGAAGGTAAGCTAGCCAATAATATAAAAGAGGATAGCAAGAGTTTCTTCAGTTATATAAAGAGTAAGAAAGAGGCAAGAGTGGAAGTTGGGCCGCTGGAGAATGATGCAGGAGAAGTGACAATGGGGAATTAAGAAATGGCAGAGAAGTTGAATAACGTTTTTGCATCAGTCTACACAGTGGAAGACACCAGCAATGTGCCTGAAATTCAAGGCAGTCAGGGGGTGGAAGTTAGTGGAGTGGTTATTACTAGGGAGAAGGTGCTTGGGAAGCTGAAAGGGCTGAAGGTGGATAGGTCACCTGGACCAAGATGGACTGCAGCCTAGGGTTCTGAAAGAGGTGACTTTAGAGATTGTGGAGGCAATGACAGTGGTATTTCAAGAATCACTAGAGACAGGAGAGGTCCTAGATGATTGTAAAATTGCCAATATTACCTTGCTGCACAAGCAATATAAGCCAGTTAGTCGAACTAACTAAGATTTTAGAGTCCATTGTAAAGGATGAGGTTACGGAGAATTTAGAAGGTCATGATAAAATAGGCCAAAGTCAGCGTGGCTTTGTGAAGGGGAGGTCTTGCTTGACAAATTTGCTGGAATTCAACGAAGAAGTAAATAGGAGGACAGACAAAGGAGAGTCAGCAGATGTTGTTTACTTAGATTTTCAGAAAGCCTTTGATAAGGTGCCATATGTGAGACTGCTAAGGAAGATGAGAGACCATGGTATCAAAGGGCAGATAATAGCATGGATAGCAGATTGACTAGATGGCAGAAATCAAAGTATGGCAATAAAGGTGGCTGTTTCTGGTTGGCTGCCAGTGCCTCAGGGGTCGGTGCTGCGGCCGTTACTCTTCACGTTGTACATGAATGATTTGGACGAGGGGATTGAAGGCTTTGTGGCCAAGTTTGCAGATGATACGAAAATAGGTGGAAGGGCAGGTAGTGCAGAGAAAGCAGGGACTCTGCAGAAGGACTTGGACAGGTTGGGAGAGTGGGCAGAGAAGTGGCAGATGGAATAAAGTGTAGCAAAGTGTGCAGTCATACATTTTTGTATTAGAAAAAAGTAATAGACTATTTTCTAAATGGGGAGAGAATCCAGAAATTGGAGGTGCAAAGGGACTTGGGAGTGCTGGTGCATGGTTCCCAAAAAGTTCATTTGCAAGTCGAATCGGTAGTAAAGAAAGCAAACTCAATGCTAGCATTTATTTCAAGAAGGCTTATATACAAAAACAAGGATGTAATGGTGAGGCTCTATAAGGCGCTGATAAGACCGTATTGGTATGTTGTGAGCAACTTTGGGCACCAATCTGAGGAAGGATGTGCTGGCTCTGGAGAGGGTCCAGAGGAGGTTTGCAAGAATGATCCCAGAATGAGTAGGATAACCTCTGATGAGCGTTTGTCGGCACTGGGCCTGTACTCGGTGGAGTTTAGAAGAATGAGGGTGGACCTCATTGAAACATACAGAATAGTGAAAGGCTTGGATAGAGTGGATGTGGAGAGGATGTTTCCACTAGTGGAAGAGTCTAGGACTAGAGGTCACAGGCCCTGAATTAAAGGAGGTTATTTTAGGAAGGAGTTGAGGAGAAATTTATTTAGTCAGAGAGTGGTGAATCTGTGGAATTCTTTGCCACAGAAGGCTGGAGAGGGTACATCAGTGAATATATTTAAAGGAGAGATAGATAGATTTTTGATTAGTACAGGTTAGAGGTTATGGGGAGAAGGCAGGAGAATGGGGTTAGGAGGGAGAAATAGATCAGCCATGATTGAACGGTGGAGTAAACTTGATGGGCCGAATGATGTAATTCTATTGTCACTTATGACATGAGAATCAGACTTAAAAAAAAATCAGAAGGGGAAAAAGCGGGTAGGAGATAGTTCTGGCAGATAATCTTAAAGAAAATCGAAGAGATTTAATAAGTACATTAAAAGAAAGCGAGAGAGAGAGAATAGGCCTCCTCAGAAATCAAAGTGGTCATCTCTGTGCGCAACTGCGGAAGATGGATAAGGTCCTCAATCAGTATTTGTCAAGTCAAACTGTAATGAAAGGACTAAGGCTAAATTAAAATCACAAGCGCACAATAGTAGGAAAAGAGCATATACCGTACAGGTGAAAAGGGGAGGAGTATTATGTGTGTAATGGAAATGTTATTACCTGCCTCCAAGTTAAAGGGGGAGGAGTGTTAGGTATGGGATAATTAGAATAAGTAATTGGTGTCTTGTGATGTCTTGGGCAAGTACGCATGAGCAGGGGGAGACTGGAGGTGGCGTCCTGCAGTAAAGAAGCTTGTATGATTCCTCCCGTGTCCGAGCCTTTATTCAAGACTGTTCAAAGCATCCGAATACACAACAATTGGCGACGAGGATAAAAGAACGAAGATAAGAACAAGGCCAGCAAGAAGAATCGAAAACAAAAGTTAAAAATAGAAGTAGTATTTGGAAACAAGTGGAACAGCACCAAGCCAAATGGTTTTGAATTGGCGCCAAAAAGAAAAAAGGTAGGAACGGGAAGCAATAGCTCAGGGAAGAGCTAGGAAAACAAGCAGGGGCAGTAAGGGTCACCAAGCACGTTGTCAGCTTACCTGGAATGTATCCAGGGCTGTGCAGCCCACAGCCAAGCCCAAGCTGCAGCCACAGACGTCGGGTGGGGGCCTAGTACCGTGAAGGCCACGGACAGGTCCAGAGAAGCCACCGACAAGAGAACCGTGTAGCCCACGGCCAGCCCCAGTAGCAGCCACAGACGTCAGGTGAGGGCCTAGTACCGTGTAGGCCACGGACAAGTCCAGAGAGCCACCGACAGAGGCTGAGTCTTCAGCCCAACCGGGAACAGTCAACCCGGTGGGGGGAGAAAACAGAGAAAGCCCGGTCGGGATCAGAGTCAGCCCGACCGTGAACAGAAAAGCGGACAGGCCCGCGAGAGAAGTTGACTTGCGGCTAAAACTTGAACAGTATAATCTAAGAGACTGTCCTAAAAACTGCCGCGATCGCCAGCAAAGGCATGCAGGACTGATTATCTACAGCACCCGATTAGCAGCCGGTTTTTCACCTGCTAAAAGAATAAACTGCTAAATACCTTAAGACCTACAACATCCAAATACCTTCAAAGTAATGGCTGAAGCAATAAATCAAGTGGAACTGTAAATTAATTGCTGAATCTGCCAAAATAAAGGGGAAAAAAAAATGGAAAAGAAGTGTTTGGTCATTGAGTGAAATCCAGTTCATCATTTCGGGGTGGATGAATCAGATCCCTTTCAAGCAGGGAATCTGCACAAAAACATTAGACGGCTTGACAGTATTTATTCTCTGTTTTTATCATGGATAGAGACATGAAGACTGGGAAACCTGGGGGCAGTTAATGGAGATGTCTTGAGGGCAGTCCATATTACAGTCCAGTGGGTGCTGGATCTACTAAGGTATATGGCGGTGGATAAATCTCCCGAGCCTGATCAGAAAAATTTGAGGACACTTTTTTGAGGCTTGGGAAGAAATTGCAGGAGGCCTGGCTGAGAAATATGAATCATTAGGCACAGGTGAGATGCCAGAAGACTGGAGGGTGGTTAATGTTGTGCCTGCATTTAAGAATCTGCATGGAAAAGCTTGGGACCAGTTAGCCTAATGTTTGTGGTGGGCAAGTTACTGGAGAGGGTGATATTTGTACACTGACTGATGTCTCTCAGTCCTTTTCTCACAGGGGGATATCTGTGGCTCTGACTGGTGTCTCCATGTCCTGGAGGATATCCATTCAATAAATGCGATGCCTTTAATTTCTCCCTGTCCAGGAGATATCTGTTCACTGACTGGATCCCCCTCTCTCCCTGTCCAAGATATGTTCACTGTCTAGTTCCCCTCCTCTCCTCCTATTCGGGGCGATATCAATTTACCTTCTGGGACCGACCCTTCTGACTCTCTATATTCATCCTGTAGAGCCGGTGAAGAACGTGTCTATCCTGGTGAGTCAAGCAGCGGACTACAGGGCCTGCATACTGCACTGCTATGTGTCGCATGGCAGTGGGCTGCATTTCATGTGGCAGGCTGCCGGCTGTGAGCTGACCTCCGACCGGCTGTACAACATCACCAATAAAGGCAGCTCCCTCACCGTCTCCACGGCCAGCATGTATTCCATCATCTACTCACTCTACCGCTGCACCGTCTCCAACCCTGTCAGCAAGCAGAGCATAGAGGTCAACCTGAAACGGGATTGCAGCACAGGTCTGACCCCTCACTAAGAATGGGACAGGAGGCGAAGGGTCAGGTCTGTCTCACTTGGGCAGGACTGGGTGGGAGAAGGTCAGGCCTGCCTCACTGTGGGTGGGACAGGGTGGAGAAGTATCTGGTCTGTCTCGCTGGGGATGGGTCAGGGCTGGACAGGGTGGGGGAGATTAGATCTGTCTCTGGGGAATGACTGGATGGGAGAGGTTTGGGTCTGTCTCACTGAGGATCAGGATGGAGAAGGTTCAGGTCTGTCGCACTGGGGACTGGTCAGGGTGGGATAGGGTTGGGTCTCATTGGGGATGGGACCAGATTTTCATGGAGGGGACGGGTCTGTCTTTCTAGGGGTGGGACAAGGTGGAGGCAATATAGGAATGTCTCATGAGGAACAAGGCAGGGTTGAAGCAGGGTAGGCCTGAACTCCCACCCTCCTCTTATTGTGGATGGGACAGGGTGAAGGATGATCAGATCATCACCCCTTCACTGGAGACAGGGCAAGGTGGAAGCAAGCCCTGATTTCTCTCATCAGGTTTGGCCCCCAAGGTAGGAGGTGGGACAGACTGGAGAAAAGTTGGGTCTGACCTCTTCACTGTAGGCAGAACAGGATCGGTTTGGAACAGATTTGTCACCCACCTCCTCCTCAATTGGCATGGGACAGGTCAGGTGCAAATGGGTCTGGCCCACTTTCACTGGGGAAGGGATGGGACAGGTCTGGCAGTGTCAGACTCTGCTCAGAGTGGGATGGAGTGAGGGTTGACCTGTTCACTCCCAAGATGGTCTGGGAGTGCCTTAATTTGGTCTCATCAAGGAATGTCCAAATTGACCCGTTCTCCATGGGTGCTCTAGATTCATTGTTCCTGATCTATCAAACATTTAATAATAGGGAAATTATTTATTGGCAAAGAAAGACACATAATGCTGCAGTAACAGCGGGTCAGGCAGCATCCTAGAAACATAGAAACATAGAAATTAGGTGCAGGAGTAGGCCATTCGGCCCTTCGAGCCTGCACCGCCATTCAATATGATCATGGCTGATCATCCAACTCAGTATCCTGTACCTGCCTTCTCTCCATACCCTCTGATCCCCTTAGCCACAAGGGCCACATCTAACTCCCTCTTAAATATAGCCAATGAACTGGCCTCGACTACCCTCTGTGGCAGGGAGTTCCAGAGATTCACCACTCTCTGTGTGAAAAAAGTTCTTCTCATCTCGGTTTTAAAGGATTTCCCCCTTATCCTTAAGCTGTGACCCCTTGTCCTGGACTTCTCCAACATCGGGAGCAATCTTCCTGCATCTAGCCTGTCCAACCCCTTAAGAATTTTGTAAGTTTCTATAAGATCCCCTCTCAATCTCCTAAATTCTAGAGAGTATAAACCAAGTCTATCCAGTCTTTCTTCATAAGACAGTCCTGACATCCCAGGAATCAGTCTGGTGAACCTTCTCTGCACTCCCTCTATGGCAATAATGTCCTTCCTCAGATTTGGAGACCAAAACTGTACGCAATACTCCAGGTGTGGTCTCACCAAGACCCTGTACAACTGCAGTAGAACCTCCCTGCTCCTATACTCAAATCCTTTTGCTATGAAAGCTAACATACCATTCGCTTTCTTCACTGCCTGCTGCACCTGCATGCCCACTTTCAATGACTGGTGTACCATGACACCCAGGTCTCGCTGCATCTCCCCTTTTCCTAGGCGGCCACCGAACATGGTGGCCGACTAGGAACATGGATAGGCCGGATTTCAGGTCGGAACCCTCCTACAGGCTGATTTCAAGGGGGTTGGAAAGAAAGCTGGAAAAGAGATGGAGCAGGACAAAGCTTGACCGGTAGTAGGTGAACACAGGCAAGGGTTTTTTTTTATGGGCAGACTGTTGGTCAAAGGCCATAGATGAAGAGACAGGTGAGAGCCCAAAAAGTATAATGAATTGCAAATTGTTAAGCGCAGGGATAGAAAAGTTGTGAATTGTGTATCCATTGGAAATGGTGCACATGGAGGGGGCGGGGATAAACAGATGCAAGATCAGCATGAGTTCAAGGGAGGGGAGGAGGTAAGTGGTGGGGGGGGGGGGGGGGGGGGGGGGGGGGGGGTGGAGAGAAACTGCTAGAGCAAACTCAGCCGTTAGTTAGTATCTGTGCAGGGAAATGGTCCCACAACAACTTTTCTTTAGATTCCTCCCACTTTCTTCAATACCTTTACATTTCCATTCTCAACAGGAAGGCCTCGGGCCCTCAGTTTCTTCTTGGAACAGAGACCTAACCAGTTCCCCTCATTCTAGCATCTGCGTCTATGTCCAATGCAAAGCATTTGATAAGGTTCCGCATGGTAGGCTGCTCAGAAAGGTGAGATCGCACTGGATCTAGGGGGAGCTTGCCAACTGGATAGAGAATTGGATTCATGGAAGGAAGCAGAGGGTGATGGTGGAAGGTTGTTTTCTGGACTGAAGGCCTGTGACTAGTGGTATGCCTTAGGGATTGATGCTGGGCCCATTGCTGTTTGTGGTTTATATCAACGATTTGGATGACAATGTACAAGAAATGATTAGTAAGTTTGCTTTAGTAAGTAGGTGTATCGTAGATAGTGAAGATGGTTATCAAAAGTACAGGAGGATCTTGATCAATTGGGCAAGTGGAATGAGGAATAGTTAATGGAGTTTAATAAAGTTAAGTCTGAGGTGTTGCATTTTTGGAAGTCAAACCAGGGCAGGACCTTCATAGTAAATAGCAGTGCCATAGGAAGTGTTGTAGAGCAAGTAGATCTAGGAGTGCAGATACATAGTTCCCTGAAAATGGCATCATAGATAAACAGGGTGGTCATGAAAGCTTTTGGCACATTAGCTTTTGTCAGTCATGGTACTGTATAGAAGATTGACACAAAATGCTGGAGTAACTCAGTGGCACAGGCATCATCTCTGGAGAGAAGGAATGGGTTCTCTCCATTCCTTCTCTCCAGAGATGTTGCCTATCCCGCTGAGTTACTCCAGCTTTTTGTGCATATCTTTGATTTAAACCAGCATTTGCAGTTCTTTCCTACTCATACTGAGTATAAAAGTTGGGATGTTATGTTACATTTGTACATGACATTGATGAGGCCACTTTGGAGTACAGCCACCTCTCATTTTACACAAGTGTTGCATTTTGGAAAAGCAGCGTGTATCTCAAAAGCGTGTAAATTAAACATATTTTTACTGTAAGAATGTCTGTAAATGTTACAGGTTAGGGGGAAAGTCATATAACAGTCTGCATAAATAGTTTGTATGACTACCATTATTCTTTTACCTTCCTCATTAATAAAGGAAAAAAACAGTTAATAAGGAAAAACTAACAGTAAATAAATCTTAAATAAACATTGTCAATAAACACTTAAGATGGCTTTGGCAGCGAGTCAATGTTGTTCTATTTAGTACCTTGCCAGGCATCACAGGCCACGATGCTGCCAGACATATGTTACAGGGTATTTCAAAAATACAAACATGTAAATTAAGCTTTGGTATTAATTAAACAAGTGAGTTATTCCAAAAATGTAAAAATCAAACACACGTAAAATGCGAGTTGGCTGTTTTGATTTCAGTTTTGGTCACTGTTATAGGAAAAATGGTGTTAAGCTGGAAAGAGTTCAGAGAAGATTTATGAGGGTTTTGCCAGGACTTCAGAGCCAGAGCTGTAGGGAGAGGTTGGGCAGGCTGGGACTTTATTCCTTGGAGCAGAGGAGGGGTAATCCTATAGAGGTGTATAAGGTCATGAGGGGATTTGATAGGGTAGATGCACAGTGTTTTACCTAGAGTAGGGAAATCGAGAACCAGCAGACATAGGTTTAAGGTGAGAGGGGAATGATTTAATAGAAACCTAACCTGCAACTTTTTCACACAGAGGTGGCAGGTATATGTATTGAGCAGCCAGAGGAGGTAGTTAAGGCAGATTAACAACATTTAAAAGACATTTGGACAGGTACATAGATAGGAACGTTTTAGAGGAAGGGATTTGTGGAAGGGAGATCTTGCCTGATAGACCGATTGAAATTATTTGAGGAAGTAAATAGCAGAATAGGCAAAGGAAAGTCAGTGGATATTGTTTACCTAGATTTTCAGAAGGCCTTTGATAAGGTGCCACGTTGTGAGGCTGCTAAAGAAGATGGTATCAGAGGGAAATTAGTAGCATGGATAGCAGGTTGGCTGTGGCAGGACGCATAGAGTGGCAATAAAGGAGGCTTTTTCTGGTAGGCAGCCAGTTACTAATGGTGTTCCGCTGTGGTCAGTGCTGGGGCCGCTACTCTTCACATTCTATATCAATGATGTGGATGCGAGAATTGAAGGTTTTGTGGCCAAGTTTGCAGATTATACGAAGATAGGTGGAGGGGCAGGAAGTGTAGAAAAAGCAGGGACTTTGCAGAAGATCTTGGACAGGTTGGGAAAGTGCGCTAAGAAGTAGCAGATGAAATACAGTGTAGCAAAGTGTGGAGTCATGCATTTTGGGTGTAGGAATAAAAGCATAGAATATTTTCTAAATGGAGGGATAAATCAGAAATCGAAGGTGCAGAGGACTTGGGAGTGCTGGCACGGAATTCCCAAAAAGTTAATTTACAAGTCGAATTGGGAGTAAGGAAAGCAAATGCAATGCTAGCAAAAATTTTGAGAGTACAAGAATATAAAAGTAGGGATGTAATGCTGAGGCTTTTTAAGGCACTGGTCAGACTGCATTTGGTGCATTGTGAGCGTTTTGGGCCTCATATCCGAGGAAGGATGTGCTGGAGTTGGAGAGGGTCCAGAGGAGGTTTACGAAAATGATCCCAGGAATGATTGAGTTAAACTATGATGAGTGTTTGACAGCACTGGGCCTGCACTCGCTGGTATTTAGAAAGATGAAGGGGGACCACATTGAAACTTACCGAATAATGAACGGCTTGGATAGAGTGGATGTGAAGAGGATATTTCCACGTAGGAGAGTCTGACCATATGCCATATGCCATAAAAGGACGTACCTTTAGAAAGATGGTGGGGAATTTCTTCAGTCAAAGAGTGGTGACTCTGTGGAATTCATTGCCACAGAAGGTTGTGGAGGCCGTAATGGATAGAGATTGACAGATTCCTGATTAGTATGGGTGTCGGGAGTTATGAGGAGAAGGCGGAGAATGAGGATGAGAGGAGAAGATAGATCAGCCATGACCGAATAGCGGAGTAGAGTTGATGTGCTGAATGGCCTAATTATGCTCCTATAACTAAAGAGGAAAATGGGCCAAACGTGGGGAGGTGGGACTAGTGTAGATGGGGCGTCTTGGTCAGCATTGGCAAGTTGGGCCGAAGGGCCTGCTTCCATGCCACATGACTCTAATTAATACTCTCCTACATGTAGGGGAGCTTGTTCTCATCCTCAACAACTCCTTTTGATTCCTCTCATTCTTCAATTAAACATCATCTGTCAATTTCTCTGCACATATGCTGCCTGACACATTGAGTTCCTCCAGCAGTTTATTTTTTGCCCACCAAGAATAGTCTGGGTCTACCTGTACTTGGCTGTAATCTCATTTTGGTTAGCTTGAGCCAGCCTAGGCTTGGCATATTCTTGCCCCTGGTTAAGCCCAGACGAACCCACCCGAGAAGGAGGGGTCAAATTTAGGCTGGCCCAGACTAAACCAGAGTGACCAGAACAAAAGCAAGGCTGATCCAGGTACATCCAGACTAAATGAAAGGAAAGTAAGAGTTACAGGAGGTGCAGTTGGGGCAGCACAGTGGCACAGCAGGTAGTGCTGCTGCCCCACTGCTCCAATGACCTTGGTTCATTCATGACCTCCAGGTTGACCATGGGGATAAAATGGAAACAAGGTTATCTGATCAGTGAATTAATGGGAGCAGTGGGAGAGTGGGAACAGACAGAATAACACAGGTGAAATAATATAGGATAGGTGAAATGCATGCCAATTCAAGGCATGCCCAGTAGGTGAGTCCTAATGCAGAGTCTCAACCTGAAATATCAACATTCCCTTTGCCTTCATGGATGCTGATTGACCCATTTACATTTTCCAGCAGTTTATTTTGTTCTCTAATTCCAGCATTCTGATGTGAGAACCTGGTTGGAGCTTCACTCTTTATCTACCCATGACCTGGAAGTGTGTTATGGGAAAGCATAGAGGGAGCTTCACTCTGTGTCTAAACCATGCCCTGGGAGTGTGTGATGGGACAGTGTAGAGGGAGCTTCATTCTGTGTCTAACCGGTGCCCTTTTTTCTCTTCTTTACAAATACTTTATTCAAAAAACAAAATCAACATACAAAGTAGTATATCCTTCATACCAAAAGCTGCCTGTATCGGCAGTTTACAAACAAAGACAAATAATTTAAATTAAAATCCCGCCATCCTTATCTATAATACAATCGACCTCCCATGGCCGCCAGCGTTCGCGGAAGGCCTCCAACGTCCCCGTGGACACGTTGGAGGCCTTCTCCAGGGACACGCGGCCACGGATGTAACCCCGGAAAAGGGGCAGGTAACCTGTGCCCTGGGAGTGTGTGATGGGACAGTGTAGAGGGAGCTTCATTCTGTGTCTAACCTGTGCCCTGGGAGTGTGTGATGGGACAGTGTAGAGGGAGCTTCATTCTGTGTCTAACCTGTGCCCTGAGAGTGTGTGATGGGACAGTGCAGTGAGATTTCACCCATTCAGTGAATAAAGGACACCTCGTATTTTGCATTGCAGGGTTTGATGTGAAGTCATTACCAATCTGGGCCTTTATACTGATCGGTATATTTGGCTTTATCCTAACATTCCTCCTGTTCTTTTTCGTCTTCTTGTTCTGGTGCAGGGACATGAGATGGTTCCTTCGTAGCAGACTAGGTAAGTGAGCTGGGGCTGCACATATCGGCTGGGAATTAATTCATTCTTCTCTCCCGTCTACAGTCATCTTCCCATTGATTGTCATTTTTTAATCTCTGTCTGTGAGGGTGTGTATCAAAAATATCATTTTCTGAGTGAAAGCACAAGTTTGTATATGAGGAATATCTGTAATGTTTGTACATAATTGTGAATCTGTGTGCATGCGTGTGTATAGCGTTTGTGTGTGTGTATGCATATGCATGTGTTTTCTGACTTTCAGTGTATGAAGAGCTTAATGTGTGTACATGCTTGCCATTTTAATGATAGTGTGCACATGTGCATACTGTATATGTTTGTGTGTGTGTATGCTTATATACTGTAAGCCTCTGTGTGTGGCAGAGGGAATGCCCATTCCCATGTGTAATTAAAAAATACTCTGTGTGCATGTGCGGGCAGGCATGTGTTCATGCCCATGTCAATGTGTGAGTGAAGAAGAATGACAATGTAAACTCCCTATGCCTGCAGTAGTGCTCCAGTGCCTCACCTGTACCTTTTCCCTTCCTTAGCCTGGTTCGGTCCGCCAGTGTCCCAGTACCCGGTTTTTAGCTCCGTTGTGGCTGTTCAGAATACCCAAGTAACTTCATGAAGGTGAGGTTGACTCCTGACTGGGAGAGTTCAGGATGGGGCCTGGAAGAGGGTTGGTGTAGAATACATGGATCTGGTGTGACGTCCTTAGGACATTGAGCCAGACTACTCTGAACTTCCAATGTGGCTCTGCCTTGTGTGAGGAACACTTCTCCATTCCTTTATAAATATGGACGCAGGAGGAGGCTGTTCAGTCCCTCTCCAGCCTGTCATACAGGGACAGGAGGAGGCTATTCAGCCCATCTCCAGTCTGCTAGTTGGGGACAGGAGGACCGTTCATTCCCTCTCCAGCCTGTTATACGGGAACAGGATGAGGCTGTTCAGTTTCATGAACGAGGTGGTCTTTTAGGTCCTTAAGCTTGTTCCTACCTCCAATTAAATAAACGCATATTTTCCCCACACTGCATAATTATTGATAATTTACTTGCTAACACACGTCACTACACCTCCATTTGCACTTCCATCCAGACACTCCAGCAGTCTTTCCAGGTGAGACAAGGCCTCGTGCAACTCTTCAAACCTCATCTACTGCATGCAGTGCTTCCACTGTAGCCTCCTTTACATTGGCGAGACCAAGCGTAGTCTAGAAGACGACTGTTTTGCTGAACACTTACACTCTGTCCGCCAAGGCCTGTTGGAGCTCCCGGTTGCAAACCATTTTACTTTCCCTTCCCATACCGACCTTTCTGTCCTTGACCCTCGCCTTTCCCAGACTAAGGCCACAAGCAATCCGGAGGAACATACTCTGCTTGCGTAGCTTAAAACGCACTGGTATGAACATTGAATTATACAATTTCAAGTAATATCCACCCTCCTCCCCTTTGTTATGTCTCTTGGTACACGCAACCTGGTACACGCAAATTTCTCCCACTATCTCCCACCTTTCCCAGTCACTCTGCTCCTTTCACCTCCATACACTCACCTCCCATCCCCGAGTCCCATATTTCCCTTTTACCTCCCCCTCCCTCACCGATACCTCGCTATTACTTGTCCATTTTGTCCATTCCTTCTACAGATGATGCCTGACCACAGTTAGAAACATAGTAAATAGGTGCAGGATGAGGCCATTCGGCCCTTCGAGCCAGCGGCTGATCGTCCCCAATCATAACCCGTGCCTGCCTTCTCCCCATATCCCTTGATTCCACTAGCCCCTAGAGCTCTTTCTAACTCTCTCTTAAATCCATCCAGTGATTTGACCTCCACTACCCTCTGTGGCAGGGAATTCCACAAATTCACAACTCTCTGGGTGAAAAAGATTTTTCGCACCTCAGTCTGAAATGGCCAACACTTTATTTTAACCCATCGACTGACAATATTAATGTTGGCACATTGCCATTTCTTTATTACCACTAGGCTAAAACCTCAAACTTTGTTCCAACAGCACTGTGGAAGCACCTTTACCAGAGAGATTGCAGCAGTTCAAAAAGGTGGTTCTTTCATACATTCTCAAGAGAACTCGGGATGGGTAATAAATGCTGGCCAATGATACCAAGATCCCTCACAAAAAAAAAATTAAATTTGTTGAGATTATCCCTGTTTCTTCTAAATGAGTCTAGTCGCCTCTTGTGTTGACTGTTATTAACTGTGCATATGCAAATTAGTCCCACAATTGTCCCATCCATACTGCTCATCAATCTAGTGTGTGCCTCTTATAGTCTGCATTAAAACCAGTCCTCTCTGCTTCTTCCTCAGGGTGTGAGAGGACCAGAAATGCTGCTTATGGCCTCTCGCTTAGGCAAAACCACCTCTCCGTCACAAGGCTCCAGGACCAGGACCACCACATCATCGCTGCCATCAACTTACTGATGTGGAGGACCTCCTCTACACCTGCTCCGTCACTGAGGAGGAGGGGAGATGCAGGGTGTGGGAACCTAGCTCAGTTCCAAGGTGCAGGTGCACTCTTTGTTTGAACCTGATGTACTCTTTCTCCAGTAAAAATAATTTCTGAACTCGAATAGTGTCTTGACTCGGAAGGGGATGGCCAGTGAAAGCCTAATGCTGCACTGATATGTTAGTGTTCTGGGAATAAAGGTATCTGCATGATATCTATGGGAAATTATGTTCTTTGGTCCACAAAGGGTGGGAGGACTGTCAGTAACCCTGCATAAATTTGCCCAGCCTGTCCGCTGCTGAAATACTCCTGACCAAGAGGTGAGGATTCTGGCTAGATTAGGGTCAGAGCCTGGAAACATTGGCAATTAGAGATCAGGGTCTTTATGAGGGGTTGGGGTCTAGAACTGAAATGGAAAGTTATGTCTGTAATTATTGGTCAGTCCAGGATGGGATTAAGGGTCATAATCTGGGATTAAAGTTCATCATATCGATTAGATTAGGGATCACAAAGTTATTGTTTATGGTTTAAAACTGATATTGGGATTAGACACTGGGGCTAGGGGTCAGAGTCTATCGTTGAGGATTGGAGTTTGTGTCAGTCATGATCTGGGATTCGGGATCAGGGTCTGGGGTTAGGGGTCAAAATCTGGGGTTATGGATCCGGGACACAGATTGTTGGAGTAACTCAGATCAGGCAGCATCTCTGGAAAACATGGATAGGCGATGTTTCGGACCTAGACCCTCCCTTCGTGTCTTTTTATGTATTAACCAGCATCTGCAGTTTTTCGTTTCTACATTAGGGATTGGGATTTGAGTTAGGATCTTGGATTTGAAGCTAATCTGTATCAGAGATCAGGGGTTTAAGAAGGAACTGCAGATACTGGAAAATCAAAGGTACACAAAAATGCTGGAGAAACTCAGCGGGTGCAGCAGCATCTATGGAGCGAAGGACACCTTCGCTCCATAGATGCTGCTGCACCCGCTGAGTTTCTCCAGCATTTTTGTGTACCTCAGAGATCAGGGTATGGGGATTAAAGAGCATGGACAACGCTCTAATTGGGGGGGGGGGGGATTTGAGGACGGTGGGAATTAATGGTTGAGAGGAGAGTTGGGGAGGAGTTTGGGGGAGTCGGGGTCTGGGGTCACCCGTGGCCTCTCCTCTCCATCCCGTGGCCTCTCCTCTCCATCCCATCTCCACCCTCGAGCGTCGACAGTTGAAGCAGGGGTTTAAACCGCGGGCACGAGCGGATCCAAAGCGGGCTCTGATTGGCGGATCCCCGGAGGGCGTTGGCCCGACCGAGCGGGCGCTTCCCATTGGTTGATGGAGGCGGGAGGGGGCGCGGGGGCATCGGGGCTGTCAGTTGGCCCCGCGCGATGGCCGCCCCTGTCCCCGCCCTCTGTGTTCTCATGGCGTTGTGCGCCGGTAAGGTGTAAGGTGGAGCGGGCATGGTGCACGGCGAGTGACTACCGTGGGGCCAAGTGAAGCCCGGGAGTGGGGAGGAGCAAAGGAGTCAGGGGTTGGAGATGTGGAGAGTGAGGAGGGGTGGGGGGGGGGGGGGGGGGGTCAGTGGGTAGGGGGTTAGCGAAAGGTCATGAGTAGGCATCTGGAGGTTTAGAGGTGGGAGTCATTGGGAGGGAAGGAGTGAGGATAGGGAGGGCCGGGGTCTGGAGAGTCACGGGTAGGGGTCATTTAAAGGGTTCATGGTTGTGAGTTAATGAAAGTCGAGAAAAGCAGGGAAAGGCCAGCAGTATGGGTCGGTGGAATGGGACTGGGATGGGAGGGAGGGGAGCAATGAGTGAAGACCGGTAAGAATATCGGATGGGGAACTGAAGGGTATGGGTAAGGGAGCAGAAGAGTCCGGTGGTGGACAATGGGAAGGGGTCAAGGATGCAGTCAGTAGAAGTGGATCAAATGTAGTGGGGGTCATTGGGCAGGGTTAGTGATGGATATCAGTGGAAGGGGAGGGCGGGAAGGTTCAGTGCTGAGGGATCAACGGTGGCATCAGTGGGGAAGGGTCAGTGGTGTCAGCGGGTGGGGATAAATATATAAGGAAGGGATCAAACGTGGGGTCAGGGGTGTCAGCGGGTGGGGATAAATATAGGGAAGGGATCAAGCGTGGGGTCAGTGGAATAAAGTGAGCAGATGTGGGGAGTGGGCCAGTGGTGGGTGTCAGTGGAAGAGAGGTGTCAAAGAAGTGAGTCGATGGAGGGTCAGTGTGGAGGGATCAGGTGTGGGTATCAGCAAATGGTCAGGAGTGGTAATCAGAGAAGGAGTTGGGGTGGGGATGGGGTTCAGAGGAGGGGAGGGGTTGACATTGTGTTCAGTGGAAGAGTCAACGGTCATGGTCAGTGGAGTAGGGGGTCATAAATGGGGTAGTGGAGAGGAAGGTCAAGGATGGGGATGAGTGGGGAAGGTCAAGGGTGGGACATGGGAGGGGATCAATGGAGATGGTCATATAGATGGAGCTCAGTGGAGATGAGGGGTCAAGGATGAAGGTCAGGAGTGGAAGGGTTAGGGTGGTGCTCATGGGAACGGTCAAGGTTTGGGCTAGTGGTGGAGTCAGGAATGGGGTTCGGTAGATTATGGCCAGGGATGGAAATCAGTTGAGAGGAGAGACTTGGGTAGGGTGGAAAAGAGGGTCAGTGGAAAAGAGAGTTCAGTGGTGGGGTCAATGGAGAGGAAAGGTCAGGAATGGACGTCAGTGGAGGGGAGGTGGGTCAGAGATGGGAGTTAGCAAAAAGGTCAGGATTGAGGGCCAGGGGGAGGGTGGGTGAGGGGTTTGATGAGGTGTTTTTTGAGTGGGGAGGTCAGTGGGTGTCAGTGGAATAGAGGGATCAGATATGGGGATCAAGGGAGGAGGAAATGGGGGAGGGCCAGCGATGAGGGTGGGGGGGGGGGTGATCATATAAGATGGTATCAGTGGATGGGAATGGTCTGGGGAGAGAGTCAATGGAGGGGAAGGGTCATTGTGGGTCAGGGGGAAAGGAGAGAGGCGGAAAGGGTCAGTGATGGGGGTTGATGTAGGGGAGGAAATCAGGGAGAGTTAGGGAATCTGGGTAAAGTGGAGGAGTTAAGAGTGAGGGTGAGAAGGGAGAGGGCATCACTAATCACGGTCAGTGTTGGGGAGTAGTCTGGGGGATGGCTTCAGTGGTGGGGAGGTCGGGTAGGGAAAAGTGGTAGGGTCAGCCGAAAGGAAAGGAAGGGGTGATTTAAGGTCAGTGGAGAGGATGAGTCATGGGAAGGAGGGGGGGTCAGATGAGAAATTAGTGATGGGAGATGAAGAGGAGATCAGTGGAGGGGGTCAGGAATGGGGTTCTGTAGGTAGACCTAAATGTGGGTCAGTGGTGTGAAAGGGTCATGGTCAGATGGGATGGATCAGGGGTGCGCTTAGTGGAGAGGTGGGGTCATAGAATGTTCACAGATGAGAGACAATGAATAAAGAGATTGGGATGGGGGTAAGTGCAAGGGAGTTCATCGTAGATGGGGGTTGTATGAGGGAAGTGGTTTGAAGAGACATGTCGTTTATGGCGTTGGGATGAGGAGTCTTGACAGGGTCGGGATTCAGGGTGAGGAATCATGTTACCGGCTGGGATTAGGGTGAGTGTTCGTATCACAATCCAGGATTAGGGTTAGCGGCTATGCTACTGTGTAGGGTCAGCAAGAGGGGCCATGTTATTGTCTGAGTCAGGTGAAGGAATATATGATTGTTCTGATTCAGGGTGAGATGCCATATCACTGTCTGGTTTGGGATAATGCATTGTTTCCAGGCCAAGGTTGGTGTAAAGTATCACTGTTGGTGTTATTGTCCAGTTTCGGTGAGAGTAGTCATGTCACTGTCTGGATTTAGGGGTCGTATCATGGCCGGATTCAGAGGTCATGTCGCAATCAGGGACTAGGTGAGAGGGGTTGTATCACGATCCTGGGTTGTTTTGAGGAACCAAGTCCAATCCATAGTTGGCATGGGGTGATTTGTCATAGTTTGGAGTTTATATGAGGGGTTATAGTTCTATCCTTCATCAGGCTGAGTTGTCATTTTACTGTTCTTGGTGATTGTGTGTGTTCATGACTGTGCGGGTCAGGGTGAGGGGTTGTGTCACTGATTGCATTGGTCTGAGGGTTTGCTGACTAATATACTGGTGTGGGATCATGATAATGTCTGTTGTCAGGTTAGGGGATATATCATTGTCCAGAGTTGGATTGAGGGATTATACGATGTCTTGGACAAGAATAAAGAGCATGTCACTTTCTAGCTGAGGTGAGATGCTTTATCATCTTCTGAGGTTGGAATGAAGGATCGTATCACTAGTTGTGGTCAGGGTGAGGGGTGAGGGCTTGTGTCATTGTTCAGGATACGGGTAATGGTTCATGTCACTATCCAGGAACAGGGTCATTTGAGGGATCATGTCACTGTCAGGGTAAGAATGTGAGTTCCTTCCATTGTCAAGACTCAGGCTATGGGTTGTGCAAGGTCAGGGTGAGGAGTCCTGTTGCTATCTGGGTGAAGGGTCAGCTCACTGTCCAGGGTCAAACTGAGGGGTCATCTTGTTGGCAGGGTGATGGTTATGTCACTGTCCAAGGTCAGATAAGGTGTCAATTAATTGTCTGAGTGTGAAGGGTCGTGAAGTTTGATGAGATCAGGGTGAGAGTTCTGTTGATGTTTTGGGTTAGGGTGAAAAGACGCCTAACTGTAAAAGGTTATATCACTCTTCAAATTAATGTTGGAGGGTTATGTCACTGTCCAGATTTGGGGGAAGGGGGGAGTTGCCGTGTCACTGTCCAGGTCTATAAGAGAGGTTGAGGTGCCTAGGGTCAAAATGGGATGTTGTGTCGCCACGCAGGGTTTGGGCGAGACATCACGTCACACTTCAGGGTCGCAATGTGGGGGGAGGGGTGATCATATAACTGTCTGGGGTCAGAGTGAAAAGTCGTGTCGCACAGGATTAAGGTTGTTCACTGTCTGGGTCAGTGTTAGGACAATATCACTGTCCAGGGTTCAGATGAGCGGTCGTGTCACTCTCTGGGTTTGGGATAAAGTGTCATGTCACTATCTTGAGTTTGGAGTGAAGGTTCGTGCCACTATCCATGTCATCCTCACGCCCAGGGCTGGCCCACGGCATCACATTTGCGACGGAATATGCATGTGCTCGGTTGGACTCCAAAGTCACCTTTCCTGTCAGTCTGAAGCAGGAGCCCACCTTCCTGGAGTGGAGCTTCCGTAAATCGCCTCGCTCTACACCTTCTGTCATCTGCATCTGGTACCTGCCCGACCAGCGGGAGTGCCGGGGTAGCTACACGAACCGGGCGCACGTCTACATCAACGGCACAATGTTGCTGGGCTCAATCCGTGCTGCTGACTCCGGCTGGTACTACCTCCATGCCAAGTTCAGCCTCGATCGAGGCGTCCACCACAAAGTGCAGCTATATGTTTTCGGTGGGTGAGGCTGCATCTCCCTCCATCCCATTCAACCCATCCATCCCCACCAGCCACTGCTTCTCTGCCGTCTCCTGCCATAAGGTCCCGTCTCTATTTCCCTGCCACCTCACTGCCTCTCTGGCAACTTACTGTGTGCCAGTCAACCTCCTCCTGTCCCATTCTTACTCATCCCTCATATTCCTTCCCTCCATCCTGCTCAAAATCCCTATATACTGCTCTGCATTTTGTCAGTTAATCCTATTCCAAACTTCATCCTCCTGATCACTACCCCTCCCCTCCTTGCACTTCCTTCAATGTTTGCCTTCCCTCTCACCTCACTCTGCTTGTGTTGTGCACCACATCCTTTCCCCCTGTCCCACTTTCACATCCTTTATCCACAAATCTCAGCTGAATTCTCCCCCCCCCCCCTCTGTCTCGCTGTCCTGGATCAAAGTAATGACTAGGGCGAGGGATCGACCTTGTCTCAACCCAGGGTTGGGGGTAGAGGGGTCCTATCACTTCGATCAGGGTGAGTTCTGTAGCTGTCCTGCATCAGGATTAGGCATAATGTCACTATCCAGGGCTGTGGTAAGGAATGTAACTGTTTGGAATTAGGGTGAAAGGTTTGTGTCACTATCCAGAGTTGGGATGAGGGGGTCACAACACTCCGAAGTCAGTGTGACGGGTCATGCTACTGTCTGGGTTCAGCAAGGGAGCACATCACTGTCCAGTTCAAAGTAAGAGGTCATGGTCATTGTTGGTTTGCTACGAGTTGACAGGTTCTTGGGATGAAGATAAAGGGAAGGTTGTAGCCACTGCCTATGGCCAGGTTTAAGGTTCTAGCATGCGGTTACTGGCCAAGGTAAGGAATCAGGGTCATAGTCGAGTGTTGGGGTGAAGGGTGACAGTCATGTTCCAGAGTCAGGATCAATGGTCCAATGTTGCTATGAGGGATTGGGGTAATGATCCAGTCATAGTCTGAGATTGGGGTGAAAAGCTGGGGTCACTGCCTGCGATGAGGAGACATTCTATCACTGTCTAGGGTCAGGCTTTGGGCTCACTGATAGCTGGGTCATGAGTTTGTCAGGGCATAGGGTTGACAGTAGGGGACATAGGTAGACTGCTATGCCACACTATCACCCCTTGCTCCCTGGCCAAGTCTCTGCAGCTACATTGGTCAATGACTACAGATGTAGTCGGGTGAACGTCAATACCACCCTGTCCGTCCATCTGGAAAAGGCGCCCACCTTCCTTCAATGGACTTTCCGCAAGTTGCCGAAATCCCTGCCCTCTGTCATCTGTACCTGGAACCTGCCTGACAAGCTGGAATGCCATGGTATCTACAAGCATCGGGCGCATATGTACGACAATGGCACATTGATGCTGGAGTCAGTCCGTGCAGCTGACGCTGGCTACTACAGCCTACAAGCCAAGTTTAGCAAAGGGAAAGACATCTACGTGAACATGCAGCTATATGTTTTTGGTGGGTCAGGCTGCATTCCCGCTCTCAATTCCAGTCCGCCCCTAAAGCCCCAAGCCACTGCCTCTATATCCTCCTGCTATCGAGCTCCACCTTGCCATCCTCTCTGATCACCTCCACTCCACACAAGCCAAATGTCTCTCTGTCCTGCTCTCTTCACCCCACTATGAACCCTCCATTTACTGCAGCTCTCTGCCTTTCTTACCCCTCCTGTTCCACAGCATTACCTTTGTCCCTCTCTACATCGCTCCCTTCGTCCCACTCCTGATCTCCCTACCTCTATCCAACTCCACATTCCATCATTCCAAACAACTCTTACATGTCCCTCTGTTTCATTACACATTGCTACTTCTTTTTGGCACCTACATCATTCTCCATCACACTCTAGCTTCCTCAGTCCCTCAGAGTATCTGTCCTATTGTCCTTCAGTGTCTGATCCAGCCATCCCCACTCTGCCCAACCTTTCCCCCAAATTTGGAGCCGCCGTCCATACCCGACACTCCGCTGCCATGGACTTCCCCACCCTGCCTCAGCAACAAGTCGCCCATGCCCAGCACCTCGCCCACACATCTGCCCCTCTAACAAGCCTTGTACCTTGCCCACCCAGTCACATCTCGCCCCTCCACCACTCGCCTCTCCCCACCATTCGTCCATCTCCCACTCACCCGCACCTCCCCCACGCCTTGCACCTCCGATACCCAATCGCACCTCCGACAAGACGCATCCCTACCCCACCCACAGCCCTCCCTCCCCCACATGCTACTCCCCCAAAACGCCCCTTCCTCACCCCTTGCCCACCCCCCACCCATACCTCCCACATCCGCCACCACATCTTCCACACCTCGTTCCCCCACCCACTTTTCCCCCACACCCTGTAACTGTTCCCCCATGCCTAAGCCAAAGACTTCCCCCTCCCACAACTCCGCAGACCTCTCCCCCCCCCCCCCCCCCTACGGACACTCCTCCCTCTTCAAGGTGGACTTAACCACCCACCCACCCACTTCACCTTAGGCGCAGAATCCTCACCCCCTCAACTGTCACCTCCGCGGTGCAGAGGTGCAGACCTCACCAACCCACCACTCCTTCCTCCATCTGGACAAACCCCCCACCCATCCTTCCTCAGCATAACCTGCCCAAACCGCTCCTCCTATGCCATAACTTTTTTCCCACCCTCCCATGACTGCTTTGATCACTACTAAAGACCATTCTTTCCTTTTCAGCCACCTCATCGCGGACAGTTCGATCACCGCTTCCACTGCTTCTCGGACTGATGCTGCTGAAATGCTCCCTGTAGTGACTGAGTGGAATTAAAGGTAAAGGTTCCAGAGCATTATCAACAGCTGACAGTCCCAGAACCCATGGACTCATCCACCCTCTTAATCTGCCCAATGCTCAAGCGCTCTCCCCTTTCAGACTTCCCACCTACTATATCCCCCATAGTCCACTAATTGAATTCGCTCCCTTATGACCATCTCCCCAAGCCATTGATTCTCTTCCCTCAGTTCTTGCAGACTGTCCCCATCCATTGAATCCCCTCCCACAGTCCAAGGACACCCATCCCCTTCTCCGATTTCCCCCGGGTTAAATGGCACTTACCCCTGTGTTCTGAGTGCCTCGTCAGCAAACTGTTTGACAACTCCTGCCTTTTTATTGTCCCACAGGACGTCTCAGTCTGAGCCGTGATCCTGGCTGACGAGATCCAGCAGACGGTTGAGGATTTTCTCGTCACGGAAGCCGGAGCCCTTTCCATTGGAAAGGTGTGAATATGGGCAGCTGGGAGTGACCGCAAGACCCTGGTGACACTGGACCAGGAACCCCATCTGACATCTCGATCTGATGCTGTCTGCTGCCCCCTGCCCTCACCCCATTAGACCCCATGGGGTGTGGGGCAGTTCCTTCCCCTACCCCTCCCGAGGTCAAACTCTGCCTGTCTGCACTTATACTTACCCTGGGCGGAAAGAGTGAAGTACCTCCAGAATTTACCCTCTGTGGAGACTGTGGGAGAGTTGTGGAGAAGAGAAAGTGTCGTGGGATTGGGGTGGGTGTGGGAAGGGTTCCTGGATTGGGGTGTAGGGAAGCTTCAACACATCCAAATAAAACGCTAGATATTAATGGATTCTCATTGTCCGCTCCTCTTCATTTTAGGCCATACAGCTGATACCAGGAGTGGAGAGGACACAAGGACTCGCAGTTCACTCCTGATATTTTCTGCATTGAAAACTGCTTGTAGCTACCTCCTTGTATTCTGACCATGGTCTGTTAACATCGCTGTCACCTCCTCTCTCTCTTGAACACCTCACTTTAATGACACACAACCGGCGTGCATCATGTTTTTTGCATGAGCAGGCTTACTGGACCAAAGATGCACGCCCATGCGGAAGCACTGAAGTAGGAAGTGGGTATCAACTGCTTAGTTGAACCGCCGAGCAGAGATAAGGCAATCTTACATCCAAGCAGATATTCCTTTTCGATGTATAAAAAATTAACGATATGGGGAAGCTGTGCAAAGAAGGATGTTTATCCTGCTTGGGACAAATCTAATATGCCTGAAGATAGACACAAAATGCTGGAGTAGCTCAGCGGATCAGGCAGCATCTCTAGAGAAAAGGAATATGTGACGTTTCGGGTCAAGACTCTTCTTCATTTTTTTGTGTTGATATTTGGTGTAAAGCAGCATCTGCAGTTCCTTGTTACTCTAATGAACCTGAACTAATTTTCCTCACTTTGTCACTACTGTAGATACTGCCTTTTCAAGTTAAATTTCATGTGCAGATTAAATACGGAGAGTCAGGGAGTGAAACTCAGAACCCCTTTCAGGGATAGCAGCTTCTTGTCTCTCTAACATCTTATCATGCACCTTGATTGCCTCCCCTTGGTGGCCTCTGGTTCAGGGCAAACAACTCCAGTCACTTGAATCTATCAGAATCAGAGTGTCCCTGCTCTTCTAAATCTGAGTGACCATATGCTCTGTAACCCACTGTTCTCGATCATTTTGATCCCTTGCCTCGCTTTTCTAGATCTCAGTGACGCTGCAACTTGTCTTGAATCAGAGATCCTGTTCCCCACGACCTGCCATTCTAAACTATTATGCATCTGTACTGTATTGTAGACCAAAGATCAGTGACTTGCTTTTGATTAATGACCTTGTGCTCTGAGGCCAATTTTCTGGTTTAGTGATCCTGCGGTCCACTTTTCTTGATCAGAGTGAGTTCCTGTGCCCTTTGATCCATTATTTTTGATCACTGTGAAAACTGTTGATGATGAGGAAGTTGGTTTTCAGTTACAGAAAGATGTTGATCAGATGATAAAACAAGGAGCAATGGCAGATTGAATGGGTGTGTTGATGTACAGTTTTAGAGGGTGGGATGCACACTGAATGGTTGGACCCCAGGTTGTATTGAGGAGCAGAGGGATCTAGGTAGTGAAGAAGGCATAAGGAATGTTCCCTCCTCCCCACCCCACCCCCCTTCCCCCTCCTCTTCCCCCCCTCCCCCATCTGCCCAGTTAGCCATCTCTGTAAGTGCCTACAGCAAATGTAAGGGAAACTGCCTGTATCCAAAGTCGGCAGCGACTCTTTCACAAATGATGGGCGATTCCATTGTATCATCAGCACTGCACCACTTCGTTGGCACAGCCGAGATCAAAGATGGCCGAGACTGCAAAACGAAGCAACCAAAGCGACTGGAATTCGTCGCGGGTTTTGAAATGTAGGACCTGTCGGGAGGGAGGGAGGTGGAGGCGGTCCGCTGAGACAGGGCAGGAGCTCCGCTCTATGATCTTTGGGCAGGAGAGCGCCGGATGGGTGATTCAAGGACAACGACGAGGCCTGTGTTGGTGCTGGTTTAAACCGAAAATAGACACAAAATGCTGGAGTAACTCAGCGTGACAGGCAGCATCTCTGGAGAGAAGGAATTGTGACATTTCGGATCGAGTCCCTTCAGACGAGGCCTACTCGGTCTGGCAGAGTCAGAGCCTCTATAAAAGGGTTTCGGCCCGAAACGTCGCCTATTTCCTTCGCTCCATAGATGCTGCTGCACCCGCTGAGTTTCTCCAGCAATTTTGTGTACCCTCTATAATTTTTGGTCAGAGCCAAGGTCAGAGCACGCTGTGGTTGGTGGAGAGCAGCTGTGGCGACGGGCACTGCGCCAGCTGCGATCGGTGGAGGCGGGCGGAACGAGGAGGATGCCGATTGGATGGAGCGGGGTGAGCGACGATTGGAGGAAAGGTGGGAGTCCGTCGTGGTTGGTGGGATTGGCGGATATCGTGGACCAATTACAGCTGGCCAGGCGGAGGGAAGCTGTGATTGGTGGCGGTGCACGTGCCGGACCATCCGCCGGCCTTCGCCATGATTGCCGTCCTCGGGCTCCTCTTGGCTTTTTGGGCCGGTAAGGCGAGGTCTTCACCCCCAACGTTCCCCTCCAAACTCCCCTCACTCTGCCTCGGTCCCTCTCTCAGAGCCTTCGACCGACTTCCATTCCTCCTTCCCAAGGAATAGGAGGGCACCTGGAGAAAAGTGACATGGTCAGGCAAAGTCAACGTACATTAATGAAGGACAAACCGTTCTCGACAAATGAAATTTTTTTAAACTAGCAGATGAGGGGAAACCAGTGGATGTGATGTATATGGACCTTGAGAAACCTTCCCTCAAGCCGTCCACACTTCCCCATGTGTCCTATTTGCCTCCCCAACCACACGCTTCTTCAAACTCCCTTTTCTGTTCGAATCCTTGTGTCTTGTTTCCTCTCCGTTTCTGTTTCGTTTATTGTCACGTGTACCTCGGTACAGTGAAAAGCTTTTGTTGTGTGCTAACCACTCAGCAGAAAGACCAGACATGATTACAATCGTAGGTACACAAAAAAGCTGGAGAAACTCAGCGGGTGCAGCAGCATCTATGGAGCGAAGGAAATAGGCAACGTTTCGAGCCGAAACCCTTCTTCAGACTGAGGGCTCCTCTTTACAATCGTGCCATTTACAGTATGGATACATGATAAGGAAATAACGTTTGGTACAAGGGTAAGCCAGTAAAGTTCGATCAAACTTCAGAGTCTGAAGAAGGGTTTCGGCCCGAAACGTCGCCTATTTCCTTCGCTCCATAGATGCTGCTGCACCCGATGAGTTTCCCCAGCAATTTTGTGTACCTTTAAAGTTCGATCAAAGATGTGTTCAAGAGTCACCAACGAGGTAGATAGTAGTTCAGGCCAACTCTAGTGGTATGATGAGTCAGTTGCCTGATAACAGTTCCGAAGAAACTATCCCTGAATCTGGAGGTGTGCGTTTTCACACTCCTATATGTGTTTTGCCTGACGGGAGAGGGGAGAGGAGGGAGTGGCCAGGGTGTGACTCGTCCTTGATTATGCTGCTGGTCTTGCTGAGGCAGCCTAAGGTATCAATTGAGTCAATGGAAGTGAGGTTGGTTTGTGTGATGGCCTGGGCTGCATCCACAATTCACTGCAATTTCTTGCGGTCTTGGATGTATTTGTTCCCAAACCAAGTTATGATGCATCCTGATAAAGTTGGTGAGAGTTGTTGGGGACATGCCGAACTTCCTAAAGGGCCTGTCCCACTATTTGCGAGTTTAGGAGTTTGCGCTCGCCACAAGCTCGCAGCATGGTTGACACATGGTCGTAGGTGGTCACTGGTAAGTCTCCTTTATGGTCGAGAGGAGTTCCTGCATAGTGATTACTACTCGCGGCCTCAGTTTGGTCGAGTGGTCCTCCCTCACAACCTCTATCAAAATTATAATCCTCTCCTCCGACGTTCTAATAATTTGGCCTCCTTCAATGTAAAACCAATCTCTTGCTCCGACCTTTGCACAAATTCTCCCTTGATCGCGCCAAAGGTGTTTAGATCAATATTTTTAACCCTCTTTCAATTTCTTTCTCTATTTTCCGCCTATTCAGTCCAACCTTACAACTTCAGTCTCTTCCTGCAACTCTCATTCAAGCCCAACCTCAATTCCTACCTCCCCATCCTTTGGTCACTTCTTCCAGCCCTTATCCCCTCCCATCAACCATCTCTCCATCCTTCTAACTTGGTGGTTCCTTTAATCCCACCTTAATGCCTCTTTGGGCTCTTTCCCATTACCTGCTACAGTACTTCTTGCCGGTGTCTGCACCACCCACCAGCTCACCAGGACTTGAGTTCCCATACTCATTGTTCGCTCACTGGAGCCATAATTTCCTTGCATCCAACCACTGTCCATGACCAGGGTTCCTGTCCTACTTGTACACTTGCCCAGGCTCTGGTTCTGGTGCCCCCTGTACACTTGCCAAGGTTCCTGTTCCCATGGTCGCTGTTCACTCTTTGGGACCTCATGTTGGGGTATTAATGGGGAAATTCTAGTCCTGCACCAACAAAGTCCTGAATTTGCTAATTTAATAGACTTTTACGGTCCTGGGGTTTTGGTTTCCTTAGCTGTGGAAAGATATTTATGCATACGCATTAGAAGATGTTCAACAAAGTTCACTGGAAAGATCGATAACTAGAATGACAGGACCTGATGCATGAACAGATAATGGGATAGCTAGGCTTATTTTCACTAGAATTTAGAAAACTGAGAAAGGCTCTTCGTGAAACCAACCAAAGTGAAACAGATCCAGACAGAATAGATGCAGGAGAAAAGTTCTCGGTGGCTGTGAATTGTGGGTCAATGACCCGAGGATAAAGGAAAAGCCATTTTAAGACCATGACATCTGTTCCCTGGCTATCCTGTCCCTCTGTACCGATCTCTCTCCAGTACTGCGTTCCCTGACTGCTCCCCCTGACACGTTCCTGCAGCCCCTACCACACCCTCCCTCAATGGCCCCTCCCAGAACCCCTGGCTCCCAACACCTCCCCACACCCCCTGAACCCCTTAACATCCCCCATGGACCACCCCCCCCCCCCACAACCCATCCAGACCAACCAACACCACCCACCACTTGACTCCCCACCCCCAACAACATGTTTCCCGTGACCCACCAACCCCGCTCACAAAACCCCCTGACCCTCCCTATACCCAAGGATTTGTCTCACCCACGATCTTTCTCTCTTTATCTTTTCCATCCCTTCACCCACCCCAGCTTTGTTACTTAGCTCAATACCCATGCCCACCTGGCTTCAACTTCTCATCATCCCCCATCTCAACTGGTTCCTCCTAGTAGCTCCTGGCTCCCCTCCCTCTCATCTCTTTACACCAGCTTTCTCCCCTCTCCACTCTCAGTCCTGATTCAGAACCTCAACCCAAAATGTTGACCATCCTTCTGCCTCCACAGATGCTGCTAGACTCCAAGCTCTTTCAACAGTTGTATTTTTGCTCCTTGGCCAACAAATGTTATAAATTCTGCTATTCTCTCTCCTCCAACCTCATCTTCAACCACATATCCATGCTCCTACCTCCTCCCTCTCTCCCCCTCGTCATTCTCTTTTCTCATCATCCTCTCTCTCTCTACACTTCTCCCCTCTTCCTGCTCCCTGCAGTTAATTCTCCCCATCCACTCTACTTCTGTTACACCTTCATCTTTCACCCACCATATTCCTTTCTGGAACAATTTCTCTCTGTGCCATCTCTTTTCAGTCCCTCGTTCTGTGTCCACCATTCCCAATTTTTCATCTCTTTCTCTCCTTGTCAACCTCTTACCCCACACCATGTCTCCATCTCTCACCCTTTCTTCCATTATTTTCCTTGTATCTTGTCTCTCACTACTCAGCTCTCTATACCCATTTCCCACTCTCTCTGCCATTCTTTTGACCTTTCTACACACTCCCTTCGCCTCTGACTCCACCCCTTTCCTTCCAACCCTCTCCCTCCCCCTTGCTGCCCTTCGCCCCCTTGTCCTCACGCCCTTATCTGCCTATACCCCCTCCCCTTTCCTCTCTTTCTATTCCCTCCCCTTTCTTTCTACCTCCCCTCTAACTTTGTTTATTCTATCTCTCCCTCCTCCCCCCCCCCCCCCACTATCTATACCCTCTCTCCAGGCAGGACGGAGGCTGTGATGTCCCACACCGAGTATCTGATGGCGAACGTTAATTCAAGAGTGGTCTTCCCACCCATGACGAACACAGAAGCTCTCTCCCTTACCTGGACCTTCCGTAAAGCGACAGGTTCGAAGCCAACACCAGTGTGCATCTGGTACTTCAGCTACCCCATCAAATGCTGGGGGACCTACATCAAGCGGGCTAAGCCACACGCCAACGGTTCCCTGACCATCTTGCGGCTGCGGCACACTGACAGTGGCTGGTACTATCTCATTGCCAACATGGGATTCAACAGGGTGCTGAGGAGAAGGCTGCACCTGTCCGTGCATAGTGAGTGCTGAACCCCACCCTATGTGACCATCAGGCCACCATCTACAGGCAGTTTGCGGTGTTCCGTTAATGTCACGCCACCTCATGGGACCACCAGGCTATGGTCTACAAGCAGTTGATGGTGTACCATCAGTATCACTTAGAATCATAGTTATACAGCACTGAAACAAACCCTTAGGCCGACATCATTCATGCCAACCATGCTAGTCCTATTTGCCTGCTTTAACCCATAACCCCCTAAACCTCGGCGAGACTAAGCGTAGGCTTGGCGATCGTTTCGCCGAACACCTCCGCTCGGTCCGCAATAACCAATCTGATCTCCCGGTGGCTCAGCACTTCAACTCCCCCTCCCATTCTGTCCTGGGCCTCCTCCATGGCCAGAGTGAACACCACCGGAAATTGGAGGAGCAGCACCTCATATTCCGCTTCGGCAGTTTACACCCCAGCGGCATGAACATTGACTTCTCCAATTTCCGGTAGCCCTTATTGTCTCCTCCCCTTCTCAGCTCTCCCTCAGTCCTCTGGCTCCTCCTCTTCCTTGCTTCTTCCCCACCCCCCGTCCCCCCTACATCAGTCTGAAGAGGGTTTTGGCCCGAAACGTTGCCTATTGCCTTTGCTCCATAGATGCTGCTGCACCCGCTGAGTTTCTCCAGCACTTTTGTCTACCTCCCCCTAAACCTTTCTTATCCATGTACCTGTTCAATTACTTTTAAATCTTGCCATTGCACCTGGGTCAACCTGAGGCCACCACTGCCTCACCAAATTCCAAGGCATCATTGAAATCATCTTCACACAGCATGACAATTGGAGTTGGATGGCAGTCACCAATGATAATGATCAAAATGAAGTCAGTCTCAGCTCAGTTTCCAGCAGAGCTTGCACCTTGACAATCCGTCGGCAACTGAAATCACAGACAAAACATTGCAAATCCGAGATTTCCCTGAAAATAAGCCTTTATAGTGTGATGTCAAGCTGACTTCCAAAGTGTTGCCACTTTTTAGTGCTCTCTGACAGCTGATCTTGATTACTACTGATTTTGTTTCAGTGCCTCCCAGCTCATCGAGAGAGTCAATTTTTTTCTTTAAAGATTTTTATTCAATAATCACATTTTCATCAATTAAAACCGCTATCTATGCCGTTTGCAAACAACAGCGTTTAAATTCCAACGTCAGCCATGTCCATGACGCATCTCGGTTCCCCCGGCACCCACCATTCTTGGAGGGCCACTGAACATCCTGTGGACATAGTATGCTGCCTCTCAAGGGACACAGATTTAACCCCAGAAGAGGGTTCCCAGAGGAGATGACTCGTCAAGAGCATGTGGCTGAAATGCAGCTAAACCTTGAGAAACATCCCCTTTATATATACAAACAGGGCTGCAACTTCTCACACTCCACATGGCACATAAGAGAAGTGATGGACGGCTGGCAAGTTGGTGAACCAATTTAAAAGAGCTATCACACACCCCTGCTCTGCAACACTCTCCACCCTGTCCTCGATATAAAAGTGGTGGACTCCCATGTAGAGATCTCCATTGGGGACTCTCCTCGCTGTCAAATAGTTAGAGACAGACGGTCATGACTATTTTTCTCCTTAACAAGCAGCTTTTATTGCATAAACACAGTTACAATGCACTGCAGAGATCAAAACTGCCCTGCAGTTCGAAAACATCAGTCATCAAATTACAACATCCACAACAGCAACTTTTTTTTAACTTCCAAAATATAACTTCAGAATTTAAAAAAATATAGAAAACAAAAACAAAAACTTAAAACATTCGCAGCGCATATACATTCATTACTGTCGTGTCGTACCCAGTAGTGTTCACATCTATCTTTAAACAAACCATCCTTGCCATTCATGTGGCCTCCTCAAGGGATATCCCGTCCCTTGTTTGAGGAATGTCCCCACTGTACTCTGCCCCTCAATGTCCAGCAGTGAAAGGTTCCAAGACTGATCATCCCCCACAAGCCTTAGTGTTGGCTGCACCAAACGTCAGCATATCCCTCATCACGTACTCTTGCTGTCTGGAATGGCCCAGTCGACAACATTCCCTGATGGACATCTCGATGTGCTGGGATGCTAACAAGTGTTGGACAGACCTAAGAGCGACTTTCACAGAGTTGATGATCTTACAGCATCACTAGACGTCTGTCCCTAAATGTCTCCTCTCTGCAGCAACTGTCCCGAGGGCTGTACCAATGTCTAGCTGACTGGCACATTATACGGCAGCAATGCCAGGTCCAACCTTCGCAACACCAGGGACAGGTAGAGCTCAGCAGGTAATGATACGGTGCCCAAGTGCTTTGACTATGCAGAGCTTGATACAGCCGCACACAAAGATGGCCATCAGGATGAGGGCAACATTGGGCACATAATTGCCCCCGTTGTCTGCCGACGTGCATCGTGACCCGTTGGACCTGCTCCATCTTTGACCCCCCCTTATGTGCTCATCTTTCCTGATGGATTCACAAAGTTTTATGTAGCACAAACGAGATGGGAGATTGGGCAACCCTATCTGACTCCATACCTGATGGAGAAACTGTCCATTTCTCACCCATTGATTTGGACTGCAGTACTGATATCAGTGTAGAGCAGCTGGATCCAATTCCTGATTGCCTACAGCACATCCATCTTATATGTGTACAATATCTTGTCGAAGGCCTTCTCCTGGTCCACGCTGACCAGGCATGTGTCCAAACTTCCGTCTTAAACATAGGTGATGATATCCCTACGCAGTGCTAGGCTGCCTGAGATGATCCTGACCCAGTTGGCAGATCACTGAGCACCCCCTGTGAACCTGCTCCACGGAGTGGGCTCTGGTTATGAAGGTGATCTTGCCTTTGATTGTAGATTAATCAACTTGCCGGCTTACAGCCTCTCAGTGTTCCTCCTCTCAGATACTTCTCCCCCCACCGTTCCCAGACTGCAAAAGGAGGAGTTGCTGAAAGTATATCTGGAGTTGGCACAATTCCTTCTGACTTCTGACCCTGTCTTGCTTTCTGTACACCTTTGGGATGAAGAACCTCTTGATTTTATCCTTGATTGTTTCCTACCAGTGTATCGGAGAGTCAAAGAGGGGCTTCACAGTTCTCCAACCTGCAAGTTCCTCAGCGTCCCCTGGGGACAGCAGTTTGACATTTGACTTCCACATCCCCCTTACTGTCTTCTGGTCCTCCTGTAGGTGACAGAAAGCCCAAAGGAGGTAGTGGTCAGAGAAGAATGTGTATTTATATACACACCAGCTACTGACTACCTTCCAGAATCACAGGAATGGCTCCCTGCTGACTGCATACAACTGAGCAAACAGGATGAATCCTGTTTCCCTCTCCGTCCACTAATGGTGCCATCAAGGACCTGTCAACCTTTTATGGGGCATTCTACGGCAGGGTATATAAGTTGGCATCATGCCACAAAATGTAGCCCAGGCCCAAATGCTTGCAGAGGCCCAAAAAGATCCACCCTGTCAAGGGGTGATCCTGATCAAGGGAGATCAAGGGAAACTGGCGAACCATCATCCAAGAAGGAACAGTGACCTTCGAAGCCAAGAGATGCGCAGAATTAGAAGAAAAGAGAAGGAAACGGAAAGAGAGGCAGCAACAACCAAAGCCTGATCTGCCATCTGGAATTATCTGTCCTGAATGCCGAAGAACTTTCAAAGCCAGGATTGGACTCATAAGCCACCTGAGAGTCCATAAATATAACAGAATGTAGAACATCATCCTCAACCTCGAGGGATAGTCACGATGACGAGTGAAGACAGAAACTTGTTTAACTGGTCAGCCATTTCCTTGTTTCCCGTTATAAATTCATCTGTTTCTTACTAAGGGACCCACATTTGTCTTCACTATTCTTTTCCTCTTCACATATCTGTAAACGCTTTTACAGTCAGTAAGCGTTCTTTTATGCTCTATTTCCCCCACTCTTAACCCCTTTGTCCTCTGTTGAATTCTAAATTTCTCCCAATCCTCCCGTTTGCTGCTTCCACTGGTCAATTTATATGCCTCTTTCCTTCGATTTAACACTATCCCTAATTTCCCTCATTAGCCATGGTTGAGCCGTCTTCCCTGTTTTATGTTTACGCCAGAGGTGCTGAAGGTTCTACATTATGTTCAGTTCTGGGCACCATGTTATAGGAAAGATGCCAAGCTGGAAATGGTACAGAGAAGATTTACAAAGATGTTGCCAGGACTAGAGTGCCTGAGCTATAAGAAGAGTTGGCTGGAGCGCATGAGGATGAGGGGTGATCTTATAGAGGTGTATAAAACCATATGAGGAATAGATTGGGTAGATGCACAGAGTTTATTGCTAAAGTGGGTGAATCGAGAACCAGAGGAGATAGGTTTAAGGTGAAGGGGAAAAGATTTAATAGGAATCTGAGGGGTAACGTTTTCAGACAAAGGATGATAGGTATATGGAACAAGCTGCCAGAGGAGGTAGTTGAGGTTGGTACTATCCCAACGTTTAAGAAGTAGTTAGGTACCGTGTACATGGATAGGAGAGGTTTGGGGGGGGATATGGACTAAACACAGGCAGGTGGAATTAGTGTAGCTGGGATATGTTGGCCGGTGTGGGCAAATTGGGCCGAAGGGCCTGTTTGCACACAGTATCACTCTATGACTATGACAAAGGAATTCTTCCTCATGTAAGTCCAAGGGCCCCAGGCTTCACAGAAATCCAAGTCGTTGATCAAACCGTCCTTACCGAATTAAACCTGGCTCGGCATTTGGGGTAGGAAGGAGAACATCAATGTTAATGTCCATACAATGAATTCAGGAGTGGGCTCCCACCATTACAAGCGCACTTGGCAATCCAGCAGCCACAGATGCCCCAACGATGCTCAAAATACAGTTAAAAATATTGAAAATTAGAAAACCGTTTCAAAAGAAAGCCTCTGCAGAATGGTATCAATCAGTTCTCCAAAGTCTCACCACTTTTTATTGCCCCACAACAAATGATCCTAATTTTGTATCAGTGCCTCCTAGATCAGTGGAAGAGCTTCTCTTGGTGTCTGACCCTGGACAAGTGCGATGGGAGAATGTAGAGGGATCGTCTCGCGGTCACATTTGTTTATTTGCTCTTTGCCTCCTTTTTAGGCTCATTATCATCACGGATCATTCCCTGTTCCCTCTCACTCATTACTGCTCTGTTGGTTTGGAAGTGTTTTTCGTGATAAGCAGATCAAGGTAAAAGCAATACTTGATCCCTTTCATGGGCCATAGGTTCTCCTCATCACAGACCCTTCCCATCATTGAATACCCTCCCACAACCCACCACCAATCTCCGCTATTATAGTCTCCCCATCTATAGCCCACATTCACTCCCCTGTCGCAAACTCTACCCACCCACTGAATTACTGCACCCTCCCCTCCCCCTTCCTACAGCCCACGGAAGCTCTCTCCCATCACTGACACTCCCCACCTACTGAATCTGCCCCCTGCCTATGGACTCTCCCCCTCACTGACTACACACCGACTGAATACCCTATCACAGCCCAAGGGCACCCGTCCCTCTTCTTTGACATTCCCCGACTGAAATGGCATTTACCTCTCATCCACCCTTTTAATCTGCCCAATGCTCAGGCTCCCTCCCCTTCCAGACTTCCCACCTTCTGTATCTCCCATGGTCCACAGATTGAATTCTCTTCCTTAGGACCAACTTCCCCACCTGTTGATTCTCCTCACTCAGTTCATGGACACCAGTGCCTCATTACTGATTGTCCCCACCCACTGAATCCCCTCCCACGGTCCAAGTACACCCGTCCCTCTTCTCCGAGTTTCCCTGGCTGAAATGGTATTTACCTCTATGTTCCGAGTGCCTCTTCAGCAGACTGTTTTGCCAACTCTTGCTTTCCCGCAGGATGTCCCAGTCTGAGCCATGACCCTGGCAGATGAGCCCCAGCAGACGGTTGAGGATCTTCTCGTCATGGGAGCCGGAGCCCTTTCCGTCGGAAGTGTGTGAATCAGGACAGCTGGGAGTGACTGCAAGACCCTGGTGACACTGGGCCAGGAACCCCATCTGACATCTCGATCTGATGCCGTCTGCTGCCACCTGCCCTCACCCCATTAGACCCCATGGGGTGGAGGGGAGTTCCTTCCCCCTACCCCTCCTGAGGTCAAACTCAGCCTGTCTGCAACCACCACTCACCCTGGGTGAAGGGGAAGGGTCCCTCTTCCTGTCTGGGGTTGTGGTAATTGATAGAGGAGGTGACACCTCCTCCAGCACTTACCCTGTGGATGGAATGAAAGGGGTCCAAATTAGAACATCAGTCAACTGAGGGAGAGGGTGGCATAAGGGCTGGCATTGGATGGAGGCACCTGGACGTTCCAATAAAACCGTCAAATATTAAACGTATGAAGAACTGGTGTCTTTGTGCCTGATTATGGTGGGTGCATGGGAGCTATGGTGAGGGTGTCTCGCGGTTTAGAGTGGTAATGGGGGGGGGGGGGGATTTCACAGTTTTGGCAAGTGAGGGGCCCCACAGTTTTGGGGGTTCCACAATTTGGGGGTAAGGGGCTCACTGTTTGGGGGAGAGGGGTCTCACAGTTTAGGGGGCAAGGGGTACCACAATTTTGAGGGGGGGGGGGTGCTTTATGGGCCCCAAGGTTTGGTACTTGGAGCACACCAATCTGTAAACTGAACATCTTTAGATGGCTCAGGAAGAGAATATTCAACTCCTCACGAACTGGAACAAGGTGAATATCGTTGCATAGAGGGAGGTTCATGCTATTACGAAGGTTTAAACTAATAGGCAGAGGCATGGGATACAGAGTCGATGAGCAGTTGATGAGAAGGTTAACTAGGTAGAATGGGCAGAGTAGAGCATGGACATGAGGTATATCAGGATGGGATGGCCAATTCATATCCATTTTAATGAATGGCTGGTAAGGCAACTAAACGTAGTATGATGTTGCTATCACAGAGGCATGGGTGAAGGAAGATCAGGATGGGCAACCTGGCGTTCCAGGGTAGAGTCTTCAGTCATGACGGGGGATGTGAAAGAGAAGACTGCAATATTAATCAAGGAAACCGTCATGAATGAGATTGTTTTAGAAGATTCTTCAAATTAGGTCATATGGTTAAATCTTAGAAATTAAAAGAGGTGTTTACCTTGTTAGAGTTATACGTTATATTGTTAGTCAGCCGGATATCAAGAAACAGGTATGTAGGCAAATCACAGACAGGTGTAAGAGATTACGATATTTTTACTTTCTCAGCATTAATTGGGTATGAAAAAGTATGAAAAAAGTCAAAGGATGGATGTTTTAGAGGTGCATGCATGAGAATGGTTCTAGACAGTACGTAGACAGTCCTTCTTATGAACAGATAGCACCAATCGTAGGGTGAGAAACCGAGCAAATCAGTGAGTAACGTTTTCAGAAAAAGAGGCCGAACATGTCAGTAACAGAAAGGGATAAGGGTATTCTAGAGATCATGGTCCTGAATTTGGAGTTTAATATCAAGATTTAATAGCAAGGTCTTGAAAGGTAAACCGTGAGTAGCTGTCTGCAAGTAATGGGGGCAGGAGCCATTCTAAAGTGATGAGAGGTTGGAGCGAATGATCCTATGAAGTTCAAGGACAGCAAGACTAAGGTACTGTGTATGTCCAGGGAAAGCGAGGCCTGGATAAAACAAAGAAGCATCTGGGACTAAAGAGGTGAAAACAGTTGAAGTTCTTCAGGAAAATCAAAAGTGTAGGGAGGTAATTGGAAAAGAGATTAGGAAATCAAAGTTATTACAGGTGCAGAAGCTCCCAAAACCCATTTAAATTACATTTAAAAGCAAGGGGGTAATTAAGATTTGAGTGGGACCAAAGGGATAAAGGATCTAGGCGACGCCTTTAACAAATATTTTTCATTTATATTCATATAGAGTAGAACATTTTATTTGGAGAATTCAGGGAGGGAAACAGTGATATTCTAGAACTTATTATAGGTAAGCCCTGTTTAGGGACATTCTAATTAGTGAAATATGTCCTCACAAAATTGACAAATCACTACCGAAATTTTTTTAAATAGTAAATAAAATTTGCTCTAATTGATTTTATTTAAAAAAAAGAAGCTAATAAATAAGCAATTAATGTTTTTAAAACCCGGTTTCTTGATGCATGTGCAGATGCTGCAGGCTCACATTACGGAAAAATCACAACGCTGATCATTTTCTAGGAAAGCAAGCCCCTCTGAAATGCAAGAGATGCCTGTGTCATTTTAAATGAATGTGAGATGTCTTGGCGGGTTTAAAAGTGGATAAATCCCCAGAGATTGAGGATGCATTCCAGATGTCAAATGGGATGCAAAGATGGAGATTGCTGAGCCCAGACAGGGATATTCAAATCATCGCGGGCCACAGGCAAGGTTCAAGAGACTGGAGGACACCACATGTATCTTTATTGAAAGGGGAAGTAGATATGCCAAGTAATTATATAATTATATAGTTCATCTAATGTCAGTGATTGGGAAATTATTGGGAAAATGATCTGAGGAACAAGCTTATTCTATTTTGGAAATGCAAGGATTGATCAGAGATTGTTAACATTGCTTTGTTTAGTTGAGTGGGAATAAGATTGGTTTGATCAGATTCATTGAATTCATTCATTTTTAAAGAGGTAGTAAACATTGATGTTAATAGTGAGGAGGATAATCTTAAACCACAGGAAGATATTGATCACCTGATAAAATGGGCAGAGCAATGCGGATGGAATTCAATCCTATAAGTGTGAGGTCATGCAGTTTGGATGAACTATTAACACTGGGACATATGCCATGAATGTAAGGCCCTAGGGAGTATTGACCAACGGAGGAATTGGGGGCGACAATTCACAGATCCCCGAAGGTGACGGCAAAGTGATGAAGAAGGTGCATGGGATACCTGCCCTAATTAGCCAGGACGTTGAATATAAAAGAAAGGAAGTTAGGGAACAGGCTTATAAAATATTGGTTAAGCTGCAGCTGGAATAATGTGTACTGTTCTCGTCTCCCTATTACAGGGAGGAATTGATCCTTTTTATAGAGGGCTTCTGTCAGAATATGGAATACCGTGTTGTGTTTCGTCTCCTTACCAAGGGAGGGTGATCTTGCCATCAAGGGAGTGCAGCTAAGGTTTACCCTACTGGTGTCAGGAATGGTAGGTTTGCCTCACAAGGAGAGATGAAGTGGACTGGGCCCGTGCTCCCTCATATGCTCATGGAAATGTACAAAATTCTTCCCAGGATTTAACAGGCTGCACGCAGGGAGGGCACGTCTCCCGGGCTGAGAAGACTAGGATTAGGGGTCCCAGTCTGGGAATACTCCAATGCTTGGGCCTGAGGAGGCGCGGTCATTGAGTTCATTCAAAGCAGAGAGCGAGAGATTCCTGGAGTTTGAAGGAAAGAAGGGCAATGGGGATGGTGCAAGAAAATGATGCTGAATTCAAAAAGGGCATCACTGGTTTATAAACGTTCACCATTACTTCCCTTGTACTCTTTCTTTGTTTACTTGTGTTTTTAATCACCTTTTCAGCCTGCTCACTATTTTCAACAGAACATGCAAGTGCACCCTTGACAGCAGATACCACAGGCTCTCTGTTCCTGTAACTATTTTATGTCTCGTTTACATGTTCTCTTCTCACACATGACATTTCTCAGTATTAGATTTCACCTACCAACTACAGTACATGCCCATTCACTGGCCCTCCTAAATTCCCCTCAAAGATTATAACTTCCCTCACAATTCACTACAGAGCCAAGGCTTATGGCATCTGTACATTTGGAAATAGGGCTTTATACACTTATTTCTGAGGGGTCAAGGAAAGAACGTTCACGTCGCGGCCATGTTTTCACCAATCTTTCCACCACCACGCACAAGAAGCGCAAGATGGACAGAAGATAGTTGAGGCCAGTTCATTGGCTATATTTAAGAGGGAGTTCGATGTGGCCCTTGTGGCTAAAGGGATCAGGAGGTATGGAGAGAAGGCAGGTACGGGATACTGAGTTGGATGATCAGCCATGATTATATTGAATGGCGGTGCAGGCTCGAAGGGCCGAATGGCCTACTCCTGCACCTGTTTTCTATGTTTCTATGACACCATTGTATGCAGCTGTATTTTTTTTTTTTTTTTTTTTTTTTTTTTTTTTTTTTTGTCTAACTGTAGTCTTGTAGGTCTGTGTCCAAGATGGCTGCCGTGAAGGGAGAGTGGACGCTGGCACGAATTGGTTGCCGCTGCTCTCTCTTCACACTGTGTTTTTGATTTTCTGTTTTTGGATTGAATTCTGTTTTTAATTTGTGTCTCTGTGATGTCTTTATTATTTGTTATATTCCGATTATATGTTATTCCGATTAAATGTCTATTATTGTTATGTCTGTATTCTTTCTTTATGTGCTGCACGGAGAGGACGCTGGCGCTGTTTGTTCGCCGCTTCTCCGTTTGCTATTGTCTGTTACTATTGTAAAGCGACTTTGAGTCTTAGAAAAGCGCTATAAAAATAAAATTTATTATTATTATTAGCTCTGTCTGAACAACTTCTAATCGTGTGCATGGACTCCATAAGAAGAAGACTAATTTCTGAGAAAGGCAGAACTTTCTTCGTGGCTTCCTGAAATTGTCAAATCAACTAAAGGGCAGGAAGTGCAGTTTAACAGCAGCGAGCAGCAGACCGAGGTTCACACATGAATGTACAATTACCACTTCCTCCCTCTGCAGTAACAGAGAAGTTGGAATAGGGGTTGCAGTTAGTCATTGAAGCTACAACTGACTACCACTCCCTCCTTCCAGACACTGCAGCAGATCAACTCGTTGGTGCACAGACGGGGCAAAGCATCGCAGGCAGGGCCAGGGATGAGCATTCCCTGTGGTGGTCTCCTGCTTTGGCTGATGTCTGCAGGTAAGACCTTTGCTCTCCGTCTGCTGCCTGGCTCAGGTTAGCTGGATCATGTCCTGGGGCATTTCTTTCACCACACTGGGAGGACAGATGCCAAGACAGACCCACGGCCTTCTAGTCCCTCATCTCACTTTCCCTCACATTGTCCATCTCATGGTCAGTCTCTTCCTTCCCACTCCCACACACACATTATTTCTCTTGCTCTACAACTTCCTGTCTGCGTCCCTTATTTCCTGGCCTTCTTTGTACTTTCTCCATTCTATTTCTCTCTCTCTCTCTTCTTCATGCATATGTCCATGTCTCTGTCTCTCTCTCTCTCTCTGTCTCTCTCTCTCTCATATACCCCCACTATCACTCTCCCTCTCTCATTGGAAGTGGTGCTCTCTGTGTCTCACAAATCTGATTGAGTTTTTTTGAAGATCCTCTCACAAATCTGATTGTTTTGTTGAAGACTTGACCAAAAAGGTGGATGAGGGCAGAGCTGTCTTTGTACACATGGGCTTCAGCAAAGCATTCGATAAGGTTCCGCATAGTAGGCTGCTCTGGAAAGTTAGATAACATGGAATTCAAGGAGAGATAGCTGAATGGATAGAAAATTGGCTTCATGGAAGGAAGCAGAGGGTGATGGTGGAAGGTTGCTTCTCGGACTGGAGGCCTGTGACTAGTGGTGTGCTTCAGGGTTTGATGCTGGGCCCGGTACTGTTTGTCATCTATATCAATGATTTTGATGAGAACATACACGGTAAGACTAACAAGTTTGCAGATGACACAAAAGTGGGTGGTATTGCAGATAGTGAAGGTGGTTGTGAAAAAGTGCAGCAGCATCTTGATCGATTGGACAGGTGGGCTGAGGGATGGTTGATGGAATTTAACACAGAGAAATGTGAGGTGTTGCATTTTGGGCAGGACATACACAGTGTATGGTCAGTCTCTGGGGAATGTTGTAGAATGTTGAAGGTGGAGTCGCAGGTGGTCAAAAAGGATTTTGACACATTGGCCTTTATCAGTCAGTATTGAGTATAGAAGTTGGGAGGTCATGTTGCAGCTGTATAAGACATTGGTGAGGACGTATTTAGAGTATTGGGTTCAGTTCTGGGCACCATGTTACTGGAAAGATGTTGTCAAGCTGGAAAGGGTACAGAGAGGATTTATGAGGATGTTGCCAGGATGAGAGGGTCTGAGCTATAGGGAGAGGTTGAATAGGCTGGGACTCAATTCCTTGGATCACAGGAGGCTGAGGGGTGATCTTATAGAGGTGTATAAAATCATGAGAGGAATAGATCGGGTAAATCGGGTAGTCTCTCTTGCCCAGAGTATGTGAATCGAGGACCAGAGGACAGGTTTAAGGTGAAGGGGAAATGATTTAATAGGAATCTGAGGGGTAACTTTTTCATACAAAGGGTGGTGGGTGTATGGAACAAGCTGCCAGAGGAGAGAGTTAAGGCAGGGACTATCCCAACATTTAAGAAAGTTAGACAGGTTTATGAATAGGACAGATTTGGAGGGATATGGACCAAATGAGAGCAGGTGGGACTAGTGTAGCTGGGACATGTTGGCCGGTGTGGACAAGTTGGGTCGAAGGGCCTGTTTGCACTGTATCACTCTATTACTCTGACTGTCACCTGATCTCCATCTCATTTGTTCTCTCCGCGTTGTCTCTCTTTGATGCTACCTCCATCTCTCTTTCTCCCTTTTTCTCCTTTTATTCACTCTATTTCCATTTTATGTGTCATTAATACCATACGCACATTATGAACAAAACTGCGTATTCAGCCCACAGCTTCCTGTCACACAGCAAAAGATCAGGTCCCGACTCCTCTCTCAGCACCATACATCCCACAGTGTAGCGGTCCCTCATTGCCCCTCCCACAGCACAGTGCTCTGTTCCCACTCATCCCACAACGTGGCGCTCCCTACCCCACTCCGTCCCAGACCCCCTTCCACTGGCATGGAGCTCCCACCCTGCCCACTCCCCCACCCCATGGCACCGGGCTCTCCATTCCTCCCTTTGTGCAGTGCTCCCTCCCCGCCCCTCTCAGAGTGTGGCGTGACCGCATTGCCCTTCCCACAGTGTGGCACTCCCTCAGCATCGCCCATTGTGCAGTTCAGTGCTTCCTCAGAACCGCTTTCCTCCCCAAATTAGGAGGGGTGGGGTGGGGGGGACATTCTGGAGGAGCAGTGATGGACAGCGCATTTGTAGGAGAGATACAAACCAGGAGAGAGGATGGGAGAGACTGAAGTAAAAGTTGCCATGATCTAAGTTAATGAAACGTTTGATGGGCTGGAAGGGGAGGGTGGGGCTGTGTGGGAGGGTGGGGATGTGGGATGGAGGGTGGGGATGTGGGATGGAGGAAGGGAGTGGGTTGGGGAGGCAGAGGTGGAGCTTCATGCTGAGGGTGTCTCTGCTCTCCCAGCTGTTGGTGCCCTGGACGTGAAGGCCCCGGAGTACCCGGTCAACGCCAGCCTGCGGCAGCCGGCCTGGTTACCGGTACAGGTGGGCGCCCTGCCCCCGGACGCCGAGATCACCTGGAAATTCATGGGCAAGGGAGGGACCTCCTCTTCCAACATCGTTCGCTACGAAGCCAAGGAGAAGCGAATTAAGTACTTCAATGGCAGGCAGTTCGAAGGTCGGGTGAAGCTGCTGGACAACTTTACCCTAAGGATCGACAGCGTGAGGCTGGTGGATGTGGGGACGTACACCGTGTCGGTCACTACCCCCACCGAGGAGCAAGCACACGTGTATCTGCAGGCGTACGGTCAGTCCCTTTATGCCTCACCCTGCCCCTCCGCTTCTCTCCCGCTGCATGGAGACGGGGCAATGCTGGTGAAGGGTGTGTGTGTGTGCTCAATCCATACCCTCACTCCTCGGCAACGCGCCCCCTCCTGCCCGCTGCCCACTCACTGCCTGAACTTGTCCTCAGGAAAGTAGAGCTGAGGCCAGCGTCAGACCAGTGAGACCAGTGAGGAATGGCCTCCTCCTGCTCCTATTCCATGTTCTGATGTTCTCCTCTCTCCAATGGGAACTGCTTAAACCTGGGGTGGAGGAGAGATTTCCTAGTCAGACCATCTATATCAATGATTTGGATGAGAACGCACATGGTGATCAAGTTTCACACATCGGGTTCCCCTGCCTATCTCACCACCCTGCTCCGAATCATTGGTTTAGGGATTCTACAGATTTCTCATTGTTCGGCAAACTAAAAATAATCTTCCGTTCGCTACCTCTCTCTCCCCTTGAAGGAGGAGCGTTATAATGGATTTGCTTTTCACACCGCAAGAGGCCATTCGTCCCATTGGGACCAGGCTGGCCCCCAGGGAACAATCCCACAGTCCCATTCCTCTGCTCCTTATTTCCATGTAGACGAGCAAGTTTTCGTTTTTTTCCCCTCTCTGTCTCACTCACTCACTCACCCACACACCCACACACACACAGGCGGGCACACACACACACACACACACACGGGCGGGCACACAAAGCAGCTGCACTTAGATTCCACCAACTCACAGAGCAATTTACAGCAGGCAATTAACGTATTTGAGATGTGGTGGGAAACCGGAGCACCCGGTGTAAACCCACACGGTCAAGGAATTGAAACACAACCTGCGTGGAGAGACTGAATGCATAGCACACTTTTTCGGTCTGACATTTTGTTGATTGATTCTGTTTGAAGAAGGGTCCCAATCCGAGATGGGGGATTGGGGACACACGCACACGAGGTGGTGGGGTGAGAGGCATGCGGGTGGTCAAACGAGACGAGCCGGGCAGAGAGGTCTGGCTCCTTGAGGTCCTGAACCAGAGACAGGATTGTGCCCTGGTTGCTCCAGACCCCTCTCCTCCTTTTCCCTGCAGAGCCGGTGTCTGGAGTCAGGGTGGAGATGGCCAACAGCAGCTTGGGCCACTTCTGCAACTTGACCCTCAGGTGTTCCGCTGCGGCCGGAGACGAGCTGAACTTTGGCTGGAGCCCCGGGGCCGGCTCCCCCCTCGGGCAGGTGTCCGACGGGGGCGACGAGCTCCTGCTGTCGCTGGGGGCCTCCGACAGAATCGACTACGCCTGCACGGCGTGGAATCCCGTCAGCCGCCAGTCCGCCAACTTCACCAGGGAACGTGTGTGTGAGCAGCATTCAGGTAGGTCTGCACAAAGGTGGGAACAGGGCAACAATGGGCAAGCAAGAGACAGGCAGCAGGATAACACATTACACAGGAGGAGCTCATGGAAACAGGTCCTTCGGCCCAACTTGTCCATGCCTACCATTATGCCTGATCCCATTTGCCTGCATTGGGCCTTCTAGGGTTTTCCTACCCACGTGGCTGCATCTTCTTCCACTACCTCCTCTGGCTACTCCTATATACCCAAAGCTGTGTGAAAAGCTTACATCTCTGATCTTCTTTGAATGTATTTGCTCTACTACTAAGGTGAGTAGTACTACTAAGTAGTAGCTGTTCTACTACTAAATTGTCCCGCCCAAAGAAAACGCCTCTGACTCTATGCTATTTGTCGTCTTCAGAAGGCATCAATGGTGCTAAAGTGGAAAGGGTTGAGGGCTTCAAGTTCCTTGGGAGTAAATATTACCAATGATGATAATATTGGTGGATGAACCACATTGAAGCAAAAGCTAAAATTGTACACTAATGCCTCTACTTACTGAGGAAATATGACACATCTCAAATGACTCATCTTTACTGATAACAGAGAGGTCCAGAACCAGAGTGCATCAGTTTAACATGAGGAGTGAAAATGGTTACAATTGGAGGGTGAAAGGAGCCTCTATTACAACTTCATAGATGAGTGCACGCATGTAATGAATGAAACAAACGCTGGAAAATGGGATTCATATGGATGAGTATTTGATGATCAGCATGCATATGGTTGAAGACCTATTTCTGTGCTATGTAACTCTAGGTCTTTATTCACTAAAGTCGAATAAAACTTGATTAGCTCTCTCAAACTCTCAAGGCACAGGTTAGATCCAGTGACGCTCCCTCTACACAGTCCCGTCAATCACACTCACTGACACTACAGTCGCTGTGTCCCAGGGATGTACAAGAAAGAAAGGTATAAAGCTTGATCAATAAGTTTGCAGATTACTCTAAAGTGGGTGGTATTTTAGATAGCAAAGATGGTTGTCAAAAATTACAGCACAATCTGGATCGTTAGGGCAGGTGGGCTGAGGAATGGTTCATGGATTTTAATACAGAGAAGTGTGAGGTGTTGCATTTTGGGAACGCAGACCGGGGAAGTATCTTCTCTGCACCATTATTTTAAGGCAGATATGGATAGATTATGATTAGTACAGGTATCAGGAAATATGGGGAGAAGGCAGGAGAATGGGGTTAGGAGAGATAGATTAGCCATGATTGAATGGTGGAATAGACCTGATGGGCCGAAGGGCCTAATTCTGCTCCTATCACTTATGAACGTATGATTTCCAGTTTAACAACCTCGCCTCACCAATGTCTTGTACAACTGTAACATGACCTCTCAACTTCTATATTTAATACTCTGATGAAGGCCAATGTGCCGACAGCCTTGTTAATCACCCTCTCTGCCTGTGACTCTATGACTATGAATATGCCAAGTGAGGGTGAGGAATGGAGTGAGCAGCACCCTAGATGGTGGATTGGCAATGGTTGTGAATATTTGCTCCTCTGGTGCAGCAAGTCACGTGCTGGTGGTACTTACGAAGTGACTTCTTCAAACCAGCTTGATGAAGTCCGCGACTATGATGGGGAAGGCATTGAGGTATAGACAAGTATAAGGTTCCCTCCCAACATATAGAAAGGCAAGGGAGAATACCTGCAGACTCTATGACCACAGACATCTGTCAACCCTGTGCTGGAACTTGACTGCCACTGATGTCTCAGTTGTCCTGTTTTTCTGTTTCCTGTTCTCTAGTTTCCATGAATCGTGTGATCGTCATCGTAGCCATCGTTTTGTCCATCTGTGTATTTCTCTGTATCATATTTGCCATGTATATATTCTGCAGACGCCGCCAGAGTGTCTCCCTTCCAGGTAAGATGTCCGTTCTACCACAAACAATGTGTGTCCTTTCTTGCTATTAATCTTTCTATGATTCCCCCTCCCAATGCTCCCCTTTATTGCACCGAGCGTGTTACTCGCAGACCCTCCCTGTTGGGGCCAATCCCACCATCTCACAGATCATTGGACAGGAGAGCCCCCTCTAAATCTATTGCAGGCCTCTCCGGGGCCCTCTCACGCTGATGGCCTCAGGTCCTGCCCCTCCTCACCAGCCTACACCTGCTCCCTACACCTACCTCCATGCCAACCCTTCCTCAAGTTTCAACTGGGGAACCCCCCCCCCCCCCCTGGTTTGTCCCAGGATGAGAGAGGAAGCAGACTGGGACCGTCCTCTCTGGTGTTTAGAGGAACAAGAGGTGATCTCACTGAATCCTTCAAACTCTTTCCAAGGCTCGACAGGGTGGGCATGGGAGGTTATTTCTTAGTAATACTGGATAAAGCCTAAGCCCATATTGTGAAAACAAAGTGTGTAGAATATAATAGTTGCTGAGGTAGTGGTTAGTGTTGTAGGATGTTCAAGAGCCTAATGTTTGCTGGGAAGAAAACATCTGCAGTTGTATCGGACTCTGGTGAGACCACATCTGGTGTATTGTGTACAGTTTTGGTCTCCTAATTTGAGGAAGGGCATCCTTGTGATTGAGGCAGTGCAGCGTAGGTACCCTGGGATTGATCCCTGGGATGGCGGGACTGTCATATGAGGAAAGATTGAAAAGACTAGGCTTGTATTCACTGGAGTTTAGAAGGATGAGGGGGATTGTTATAGAAACATATAAAATTATAAAAGGACTGGACAAGCTAGATGCAGGAAAAATGGTCCCAATGTTGGGCGAGTCCAGAACCAGGGGCCACAGTCTTAGAATAAAGGGGAGGTCATTTAAAACTGAGGTGAGAAAAAACTTTTTCACCCAGAGAGTTGTAAATTTATGGAATTCCCTGCCACAGAGGGCAGTGGAGGCCAAGTCACTGGATGGATTTAAGAGAGAGTTAGATAGAGCTCTAGGGGCTAGTGGAGTCAAGGGATATGGGGAGAAGGCAGGCACGGATTATTGACATCCATGATCACAATGAATGGCGGTGCTGGCTCAAAGGGCCGAATGGCCTCCTCCTGCACATAGTTTCTATCCTTGAACATGGTGGACAGTTTTCCGGCTCCTGTACCCTCTACCAGGTGGTAGCCATGAAATAAGATAGCGGCTACGGTGGTGTGGGTCTGAGATATTCAATCAGATTAGTAATCTCCCCGAGTACTCTGACTCATTGTTACCCATTATTTGTCCACCAATCGTGGTATCGTCAGCGAATTTAAACATGATATTGGAGCTGTATACACATGACTATAAAGACGAGGAGTGACTGAGCAGACTACATTGATGTCTTGTGTAGGAAGAAACTGCAGATGCTGGTTTAAACCAAAGATAGTGACAAAATGCTGGAGTAACTCAGCGGGACAGGCAGCATCACTGGAGAGAAGGAATGGGTGACGTTTCGGGTTGAGACCCTTCTTCAGACTTCCCTCCAGAGATGCTGTCTAACATTGAAGTCCTGGTCGGTATCGAGGAGCAAATGTTGTTGCCAAACTGGCGAGGTTAGTACAGAAGTTGGGGGCTGAGGTAACAGATGCCATGGTCTCACTGAATGGGGCAGCAGGGATTATGGACCAAATGGCCTTTCCAGCTTCTGTCCCATATATTTCAATGGATAGTGTGGTGGGTCCCGCATTACGGGGCAGGCAGCCACTGGCATAGTGGACAAACATGAATCCAGCAAGGTTCTGAATCTGCCCCATTCACCATGGGTAATGTCCTCAGCTACAATCCGTGATTCTTTGTGGACTATTCTTATTACAGGTAGGAGATGTGGACCCAGACATAACGGAGCAAGTGTCTGCAATGACTACGTGAGTGCCAGTTGTTACCTGGATCCTTGCAAGGGCTATACAAATGGGGATGGGTCGGGGGGATTATGGTGATTGGGATGGAGGGGTGCCAGAGATATGATCTGGTGATGTAGGCAGATGCAGTTGGGAACAGGACGAGGCATCAGATGGGGTGGGTTGGGACAGGGACCTGGTAATCAACCAGAAGGAGAAGGGAATTGGGAACAGAAGGAGGGTGGTGATGGGGATGGAATAGGATAGGGATAGTGCGGTGAGGATTTTGGGATAGTTGTCTTGGGTTGTGTGGCGAGGCTTTTGGGATGGTGGTCTGGGGTTGATTGGTGAGGGTTTTGGTGGTGGGATTGGGGTTACATGGTAAAGCTTCTGGGGGTGGTCTTGGGTTGCGTTGGGCGGGGTGGTCTGGGGTGGGGATGGGGGTTCTGGGGTGAGGGTCCTGGGATTGTGTGTTAAGGTTTCAGGGGGACAGGTGGCGGTGGGGTGTAAGTCGGGAGGTGCTGCTGACGTGACTGCAGCAACGTGGATGAACTGTGCTGCACAGTGTATTGTCGGGACACAGGTGAAGGCTCATCTGGTTTAACAGCCGGGCGTGCAAGGGGTGAGAATCTCCTTGAGTAGTCCTAGTAACAGGCTGTGTATCTTTATTGACAGGAGAACACCACCCCTCAGAGCCAGGTTGAAACAGTCTATGCCACTGTTCATTTGAATTACAGTTAGTGAGCAGCTCTTGGTCTTGACAGTGGCCACACCAGGTCCATGCAAGGCTACGGACAGCCCCCAGCCTATCCCCTTCCCCACCCCACCCACGGTGACCAGGACCCATTACCCCGCCACTCCTGAGAGGCGGACAGCAACTGCACCAACCCGCCCCTCTACCGCAATGAGGGGAAGGAACCAACTGGATATCTCACAGGTTGCCTCCACGAGGGGGGCTGAAGATACTTGGCTTTGCTGACCTGCCTTGGCCACTGCAGCGTTGGTGCAGTGTGGTGATGGGAGAGACGATCAAATAGCGTCTCTGTCTCCAGAGATGGCGGGGATGCACTCAGCCTGGGGAGAGGAGCATTCCATACCACTCCTGACTTGTTCCTTTGTACATGGGGGAATTCCTGGGGTGTCCAGAAGTGAGTCACTCGCCACGGGAAACCTGCGATGGAGGGAGAGAACATCCAGCTCTCATTGATGAGCAGACTGAGGCTTTCCCGATTCCTGGAACCACTGGATCATGGAACCCTTCAATGTCAATCCCCAGGGATCTCCCAACACAGAAAGCATTTTACCGGGATGCATCACAACATGGCTTGGGAACAGCTCCTCCATCCAAGACCGCAAGAAATCAGAGTTGTGGAAATGATGCAAACCAGCCTCCCTTCCATCTACACTTCACGCTGCCGCGATGAAGCCAGCAGCAGCATAATCAAGGATGAGTCGCACTCTGGCCACTTGCTCTTCTCTCCACTCTCATCAGGCATGAGGTGGAGGTGTGAAAACGCATACCTCTAGATTCACTGATAGTTCTACCCACCTGTTATCAGCCAACTGAAGACCTCTCATCAGCTCGAGTGCAGTATTGACCTATCATCTACCTCATTGGAGACCCTCAGTCGGACTTTACCTTGCATTTAACATTATTCCCTTTATCCTGTATCTGTGTATTGTGGACGGCTCGGTTGTAATCATGTAGTCTTTTCGCTGAATGGACAGCATGCAACAAAACCTTTCACTGTATCTCAGTACACGTGACAATGATAAATACTCCCAGCTCAGCTTATGCTCTTGGGGAAAGCTTTGTGCAGAAGGGTATCATTCTTTGATTAAAATGACTGTCAGAAGTTCACCTTGATTCTCAACTTCCACTCGGAAGGGATCTGTAGACAAAATTACCTTTGCAGAGGAAGAGATTTATTTTTTGGCCACTGGGTGTGCCTCCTTCGTGTAATCCTTCTGGTGAAGTTATGTTCAGTGTGGTTGGGGAGTAAGTTCCACGCTTGAGATCCTGTGACGATGGAGGATAAGTGATATATTTCCCAGTGGGACTTGAAGGAGAGCCTGCAGGAGTGCTCCCTTATACACACTGCCCTTATCCATGGAGGTTTGAGTAAGATGATGCACTTTGTGAAGGAGCAGTGAAGCACAGTAGATGGGAGGTTGTGGGCTGGCATTAGTGTATGGGGGTGGTAAGGAGTGAGGAACAATGTGTGTGTGGGAGCCACAGGAGTGGTTAAGGAAGAATGCATGAATGGGAAGAAGCGAGCAATGGAGGCAAGGGGGAGGGTAACATTGTGGGAGGCTGGGCAACTCTGACTCCTTCCTGGGGCTGAAACTCTTTATCCCGAGAAAACCCTTTCCACACCTGCTCCAGAAAGATCCCATCCTTCCTGAAGTCAGAGCACTGGGATGGGATTGGGACCTGATCAGTGGTGAGTGCATTGCTGTTAAACTCTCAGGCCATTAATCTCTGCATTCATGAATCAAGGTGGGGTGGGGGAGATAGTGCTAGAGTAACTCCATGGGTTGGGCAGTGTCTCTGGAGAACATGGATGTGATGTTTCTGGTCAAGACCCTTGGGTTAGGGACCCCTAACCTTCCCCCATCTCTCTCCTCACAGGCCCAGATGTTGCCTTTGGCTGCTCAAGGTCATTCCCCATCATTCTCCCAACAAACCTTGATATCCTCTGCCTCCATCTGTGGATGTGGTAGCCCACCCACCTCTATCAGGACTCTTGTTCCCTGTCTATGGATTGGGAACCTCACCTAACCACAGATCCTGCTGTTCTCTGAGTATTTATGGATCCCGGGGCCTGGCTTTTCCCAACATTTATGCTGGGGTATACTCTCTGCTTTTGCTCAC